>NC_137062.1:21758714-21978867 GCF_032717465.1 Coenobita brevimanus
TGAATCAATTAAAAGAGGAAGGAAAAATACAGCTTGGTATAAGACGAACGAGAAAAATGTGTAGCTTGTGAGAGTGAATACGAGAAGGAAGAAACGTGTGGAGTTAATGAAAGGTAAAAAGTCAATTTGGTAGCAGAAAAAAAGGGTTGAGGGTGGGAGAGGAAGATATAAAAAATATAAAAAGGTGAAGTAAGAAAGATAGGTTTAAGAACGGAGAGAGGAAGGAAGGAAATTCAGACAGTGAAAAGTGGGAGAGTACAACTTAACTAGAAATAATAGAAAGAAGTATATGAGTGTGACATAAAAAGAGGAAGAAAATGAAGTTGGGAAAAAAAAATAAATAAGTGGAACACATCTGAAAGACTGGCTTTTGAGGAGAGAGAGAGAGAGAGAGAGAGAGAGAGAGAGAGAGAGAGAGACAGACAGACAGACAGACAGAGACAGAGACAGAGACAGACAGACAGACAGACAGACTGACAGACAGACAGGCGGACAGAGACATAGACAGAGAGGGAAGTACAGTTACAGTTATGGTGTGAGAAAGCTCCTCTTACGTTTAAACACTGCTCATCCCTCCAGTACCTTTTTCAGTTGAAATCTGTGTGTGTGTGTGTGTGTGTGTGTGTGTGTACGAGTTATCTTGATGGTAGACCCTGGAGGGTAGGTGGAACAGTTGGTGGACAGATGAGTATGTATGTGTGGAGAGTGGGGCATGCAAGCAGAGTTGGTTGACAGGTGGATGGGTAGGGTGAGTGGGTGGGCGGCAGTAGGTAAGGTGGGTGTTCATGATTGGGAGGGTTTGTCAGCTAAGGGGTGGGGTGGATTACTAGATGGGCGGGTGAGTTGGAAGGGTGAACGAATGGGGTAGAGGAATGGGTTGATGTCTGACATTCCGAAGGACGGGGCAGGAAGAGGTCGTGTGTTATTAGTGTATTTTATGGACCACTATCCTGAAGAATGTCAAAATCCTTGGCTAAAACAAATGATGTTCTTGTTTTTTTTTTTTTTTAAGCTTCGCTTCGGTATGATATTCAGGGCAGGGACTTATTTTATTTTCCGTATATTTTTGTTAGGTGCAGCTTCTTTCAGACGTCTGTGAACGTCTTGCCTTGAAACCAAATGTTGATAAAGATAAAGTGATGGTTGCTAGGAGATATGGTGGGTCTAGGTGTGTTGTTAGTGTAACTGGAGAAAGACTTCAGTTGGAGATAGAGAGTCTGAGTAGGTGGGTGCAGTGATCGAAAAGAGACGTACATGTGGAAAGGAAATGGAAACTAACGTGACACAGGGAAGGAAAGTGGCTGGTGCTATAATGGCCTTGGGAACAAAGGCCTGGGTGTAATGGGTGAGAGAGCCTTACTTGAAGGAGTTTCAGTGCAACATGATTGTAAGACTATGGTGTGGCATGGAAATGAAAAATCAAAAGTAAGAGCAGTCTAAATGGGACTGTTGAGTGATGTTTGTCACGCGAGGAGAGTGAATAGGATAAAGAATAATGTGGTTCGTGAAAGATGTGGCTCAAGGAAATGTGTGGGCATAAGAGTGTGTTTAGACGACATTGTAATCTGGAAAAAAAAAAAGGGTTCAACAGAGTGGTGACAGGGGTATATCTGAGCTAGATTGATGGTGGAGGAAGGCGAGGTAGGCCAAGAAGAAAATGGATGGGTATGGTAAATGAATGTGTGTGAGAAAAAGTGGAATGTAAGCTAACATGGCTAGAGAACTGACATGAGACTGGGCTGGCTGGATGAGTTTTGTACGGAGAAATGTACATCAAGGGTTTGATACTCTTTTTTTTTTTTAACTTGACAGACGTTGGATAGACTGAATATAGAAGTCTGTGGGTGTTCATATCAGATGAGGCCGGAATTTCTTGGGCATGCAAGATGAATGAATGTTTTTTTTTTTCTTTGAGTCTGCCTCTGGGCAGAGGATTGAACCTGTTTGCCGAGGCCTTGCAGTCATTCTACCTACCATTTAATATATCTCACACAAGTCCAGCCGGTATCAGTATTAGCAGGGGTACTAGAACAACATGTCGCCAAGTCGGTGGTAAATCAACAATATCTAATTAACAAATTGTAAATCCTATAAACTGTTCCCTCCCCAAGTCAGGATTAGACCCAGCGACCATTGGGAAAGTAGACCACCTCTCTACCGACTTGGCCACCGCTTCATCACTTAATTGGGCAATCTGTTAAGTAGTTCCTACACTGTCGTGCTCTTTGCTTCTCCTGGCTTTCTGAACCTATTTCACCCAACATGCAGCTGGGAAAAACAGGCGGGATGATGATGATGGTGATGATGACGATGACTAAAAATGGTCGCTGATTAAATATCCTATACATCATAAAACACACACACACACACACACACACACACACACACAGACACACAGACACAGACACACACAGACACAGACACACACACACACACACACACACACACACACACACACACACACACACACACACACACACACGCACCTATATCGTGGATCAATTTCCCTGTTAATATGGATGATTAATTAAGGAGATAATTGGCCATCAGAGCTGCAAGGGGAAAGTGAACAGGAAAATGAGGGAGCGGGGAAGAAGGCAGGAAAGGATTATGTGATGATGATGATGATTCGTAGAAGTTGAGTATGGGGAGGGATGAATTAAGGGACAACGACAGTGGTGATGATGATGATGATGATGGTGACGGTGATAATGATGTTGGCACGTAGGCGTGTGTGATAATGCAATGGGTAATGGGTAGGGTTTGGTGACAGGGGTGAGCTGGTGGGTGGGTAAAGGTGCAGTAAAACACAAAAGACAAGCTGCGTGGTACTGTGCTGGGCTTAGGGGGATCTACATGGTGGGTGTGATGTCACCTGACGGAACTGGGTCACTGCCACAACTTGAATAGTTTACTAAGGTGTGGTTGTATGAGAATTTGATGGAGCTTAGTTATGAGATATGAATGAGTCTCCTTGGTTATTGTACTTGTTATGTTTTCACCTGACGGAACTAGGCTACTCCCTTCTTTCTCTGGGGAGAAGGTCGGATCCTAGAGTGGATGCCATAGGGACTGGCCTCCAAGCCTTTGTCCGGAGTTGGATACCTGATATTCATGAAGGCCTGCCAGGTTGACAAGCCTGGTGGTCTAGTGCGTTAAGGTGATCCAACCCCTTGTGGCCAAAAAGGATTTAAACTGGGGAGAATTTTGGGGCTTACTGCTTACATAATGCCATTCAGGGAAGGGCGACTGGTTACCCTCGCCTTAAATGCTCGCACTGAGTAGCCAAGTCAGAGCCTCTACGAACCTGATGAAGCAAAGGAACACTGGATGATGGTTATACTTATATGGCTAATGCAGGTACCTTATTATATATTAAAGTATTACCAAATTAAATGAAAAAAATGGTTTCGTACGGATTAATTAAGTAATATATTGTTGGGTTAAAAAAAAATCCGTATGTCTTAAGTGTGTTGTATCGTTAAGCTGTATTGTTGTTGTTCACCATCTGTAGGCAAGCAATCGCCCCTGCATGGCCGTCCCATGCAGTGAACCGATGTTTCCTCGCGGCCATAGCTTCGCCACGGCGAGGCTCGGGGTAGTATGTGGGGGTCTGGTTCCTGTATGGGTGCCACATTTGCGTTTCTCCATCCAGTTAACTGGGGCACCATTGCAGACTGCACTTCACATGTAGGGTACCACCCAGCTTTGCAAATGTTTCTTAGGTTACATGAATCCAATAGACTATCAATCAGTGTATAGTCACCGGATGTGGAAAGGAGAGTATCAAAAAGTTGCGGGAAAAGGGGGACAAGTATAAAGACGGGAAGGCAGACTTAGAGACAGGATGAGAAAGGGAATGGAAGAACCTGGCAACATTAAAAGTGGATGATGGTCGCCACCACGTACCAGCAATAACATTCGGTAGAATATATATTTCCGTATGTACAATTGAAGTTTTGGATACGTAACAATATGTTTCCATATGCAGTACTAAATTTGTAAAAAACTGACTTTCATTACTCTTCCATGTAATTATGTACAGTATAGTTGTATCCATCCATCCATCATCCAATCCTATGTTGCCCCATGAGAAGCATAGGAGCCCGGGGCTAGACAAGTTTGTCCTGACATTTAAGATGAGAGTGACCAGCCTCACTCATCCCTAAGTAGCATTATCTGAGCAATAAACCTCAGCCACCCCTTGGATGTAAACCTTCACCCGGTCAATCCGATTGGAGCACCGTAATTACCCACTAAACCACCAGGCGCCAAAATTTGGTTTTATGGTTACCACCCAGCGTAGAAAATGGTTTCCTGGTGTACAGAAAACCATATGCCGTGTCACTGAGTGTAGAGTCACGCACAGACAGAAGGAAGAGGAAAGATTAAAGGAAAGAGAGTCTGAAGAGGGAGTGTAAAGTCACCCGTAGGCAGAAAGACGAGGGAAGAATGAAGGCAAAAAAGACAGAAGAGGATGGATAAGATTAATAAATAATTTCTCACTATTATAATTAGGTCAGATAAGATAAAAATTCGATGTTTGTATGTATATTAATGAAGTGGTGAAATATTAAGCCAGCCATATAATACAAATTCATAATATTCGGTTGTTCCCATATAGCTTAGTTGGGTTATACAAGCCTACAAAAAAGCTCTGTTTCCTTGTTAACCAAGTACTGTAGCTGGTGAAATATGAAGCCGACAATGTTCATTACGTTGTTTAAATATTTAGTTGTTGCATTATAGTTTAATTAGGTTATGCAAGGTTGAAAAGGGCTACGTTTCCGTGTTTGTTAATTAACGGGTGAAATATGAAGCCGGCAATGGCATATCATGTTGGATCACCGGGATTACTTGCATCATTTGCAAGGGTCAGCCAGCGACTAGTTAATAACTGTTTTGCACTATAGCCTTATGCTTTTAAAATTGTGGTTTGGGTTGTCATATTATACCATTTCTTTAGCTGGTCTGAAAAAGACAGCTCTCCACCTTGAAGGGTGAGTTGTGGCAATGGATTATCACTAGAATATGATGCTAGTTACGAAAAGGTTCTATGGGAATGAGAGCCATACCATCATCTTTTTCTGCAACTAGGGTCTGTGAAGAAGATCACAAAAGGACAAAAATCTGGGCAAAGTTAGAGTAAAACGGGTATATTGATGATTAATATATCTATATTCACTCTTTATTTGGTAAGGTGGTTAAGTGGCGGCTGGGGAGTGCGTGTTCGCAGGTTTAATACTGCCTATTACAGGTAGCACTTTATAAACTGCACTGCGTATCATGATTACCCGCCTTTACATATTCCTTCCGACACGTCATAAAAATATTCCCACCAATACCATAACACTAGACCTGAAAGTGGTATCAATGAATATCATACATTAGACATGGTGGCATTACAACAGTGTCCAAGTACTAGGTGACTTGAAAAGGTTGCAGGGATCAGCCCCTTTGTTGGGGTGTTGTAACTGGATTGTGTTGACTAGCTAATGTCTTGAGTTAGATGCATCAAGAAAACAAACACTAAGATTGATTATTGGATTTATTAATTTAATGCACTGTATGTTTAGTGTTAGATGCATAAAGAAAAACAAAGGGTAAAAGTGGTGACTGGATTTATTAGCTTATGTCTAGAGTCAGATGCATCAAAAAGGGCTACAGTAGGACTGGTGATTAGATTTACTTGCTTATGTCTAGAGTCAGATGCATAAAGAAGAGCAACAATAAGAGTGGTGTGTGAGAGGGACGACGTATCTGTGTGTCAGTGGTCTAACCAAATAATTCCCCTACCCAGTTACACAAATGTCACTACTCCCTCCCTATCCCACGACACGAGAATGGTGGGCTGCAGGACGAGGGGGATAACTGTAACTCGCTGGCCACAGAATTCACGTCCTGATGGGCCTAAGACAACCATCACCATCACATCTATAATAGCAACTGCCATAATAGTAATAATTCGGTAGTAGTAGTAATAATAATAATAATAATGATAATAATAATAATCTATCTATCTATCTATTGCCAGACGCCTCAATCCCGTTTGGGGTGGCCACAAACAAATCGCCTCCAAGTCGCCCTGTCCCCCGCCATTTCACTGCCCTGCTCCCAACTCACACCCCCCTCTCTCATATACCTCTCCACCTCATCCCTCCATCTCATCCTCGGCCTCCCCCTCCCTCTTCCCCCCTCCACATAACTCACATACACTCTCTTCGTCAGTCTTTCACCCTCCATCCTCTCCACACGGCCAAACCACCTCAGTGTGTTCCTCATAACGCTTCCTATCACATCCACATCCACACCACAACGCTCCTTTATATCCTCATTCGTCAGCCTGTCTCTCCACGTGACTCCATAGGCTCCTCTTAAATAACTCATTTCCACTGCTCTCACTCTTGACTTGTGTCCTTCCAACAATGTCCAAGCTTCACTTCCGTACGTTAGAGTTGGTATCACAATACTGTCATGTAGTAACTTTTTCACTTCCATGCTCACTTCCCTGTTTCTTATCACTGTTTTCAAAGAACCAGCAACCTTTCTTCCCTGCTGTACCCTTTCAAGCACTTCACCTTCCAAACCTCCATCCTTACTCATCACACTACCCAAGTACTTAAACGTACTCACATTTTCCAATTCCTCACAATCCAACCTCGCTGTACATTCACTAACTTCACCTCTCTCAAAGACCATCACTTTACTCTTCCCTACATTCACCTTTAGATTCCGTTTCTTACACACTCTCTCAAACTCATCCACCAAGCCTTGCAGCTCCCCTTCGTCTTCACTCAACAACACAGTATCATCTGCAAATAACAGTACAGGGAGTTTCCAAACCCTATCCTCTCTCACCAGGGCCACTCCAACATCCACTACCCTTCCTTGTACCTCTTTTATTACCCCATCCATGTACAGATTGAACAACCATGGAGACATGACACATCCCTGTTTCAAACCAACTTTCAAAGAGAAAAATTCACTTAGTTCACCATCCACACGCACTGCAGCCTTCGCACCATCGTACATACTCTTCACAGCATTCAACAACTTCCCATCTACTCCATATATTCTTAACACTTTCTACAATCCTTGTCTATCCACCCAGTCATATGCTTTCTCCAAATCCATGAAAGCCGCATACAACTTCTTTCCCTTCTCTAGAAACTTTTCCACTAAAGATCTAAGAATGAATATTTGATCTACACAACCTCTTCCCTTCCTAAAGCCTCCCTGTTCTTCTCCAACTAATTTCTCTGTTCTTTCTCTAACTCTGTCTATAAGTATCCTACCATACACTTTTCCTATTATACTAAGAAGACAAATGGCCCTATGATTACCACACACTTCTTTTTCCCCTTTTCCTTTGTACATGGGAATAATTATACCTGACTTCCAATCCTCCGGGACTCTACCTTCCTCCCAGGCCAAACTGCACATCTTCCACATCCATTCTACTACTATCTTTACCCCATGCTTCAGCATTTCACCACACACTCCATCAATTCCTTGGGCTTTCCCCGATTTAACTTTCTTCATTGCTTCCACAACTTCTATCCTACTGATTTCTTCCTGTCTTCTCACCTCCCTCCTTCTCCCAGCCATTATATAATTATAATAATAATAATAATAATAATAATATTGATATGATTACCACCACCACCACCACAACAACAACAACAACAATAAAAATAATAATAACAATAATAATAATGATAATAATAATAAAACAACCAAGAGCGTGGACAATATAATCAACTTCATAATTCACTGCAGTGTCAGAGGATTTTAATAGCTTTGTTGACTACCGGCACTGTGGTGTGGTTAACGAGGTCGAATTCCTTCGTGAAGTCAATGAAAGTGATTGCAAGGGAAGATTTTTTTTTTTCCAAGATGATGTAAATGAAGTCTGGCAGTCCGATTAGGCATTGGTTGGTGGAAGATATCTTCACGCTGCCAAACTGCTGTGTATCTGTGTTTGATGCTATATCTTCATAAATCCATTCAGCAACAAAAATTTCACAAAGTAGGCTGGGCGTGAAGGTAATGGTGATGGGGTGCTGGTTGTTGAAGGTGAGTGGGTTGGTAACTTTGGGTATGGCAGTGACACAAGACTACCAAGTGGATGGTGATTTGGATTGCTGAGTGGAGACACTGATGATGGAGCACTGTGCTTTGGAGAGTTCCATTGCAAACTCTTTTGTTAGCTTTATTGGTAGATTCGGAGGTGTGATTGATCTGGTAGGTCTGCAACTTCCTGTTAACACTGAATTCATCGACGAGTGGGAAAGGTGCAAGAGCTGGAAGAAGGCGAAAAGGGTGAGCTCCAGTTTGGCAAGACATTGGCAGAGAGAAACAAAATTGATGTAAATGGATTCGGCTGCCTCTGGAAAGGTTAGATTGTTGGTGCAAGAGAACGAGCAAGACCGATTGTGTAGGCCACAGATCTCCTTGATGCTTCCATACTGTTAGCTTACATTAATGTTTTTAAGGGGTTTCTGTCTTGATGGGATAGAAACTTTTCTCTGTCCGTTCAGTTTCGCGGACCAGTGCGTTGGGCATATACCGATAGAGTTCTGGATCTTGATTTGTTTGGTTGCGTTGGTGCATGAGTCGTTTGGTGCGTGGCGTGATCCAGGGAATCACTGGTGTCGATCATGAGGGTCTTCTCCGGGAAGATGTGGTATAACGCGGTGATAAGGAATCAATGGTAATTTTGCCACTTCAATTCAACATTGTTAACTGCCGTAATTCCTGCCCAAGGATAATGAGTAATCCATTTAATGATGATGCTAATGATGGTACCATAACTACGATTAATTATTGAAGCTGTGATAGTATGGGATGTCATAACAACGTAAATGAAAAGAAAAGCACCAAAGTTGTAGGACGTTGCCACAATGAAACTAAGGACGGGGAAGGGGGGCAGGGGAAATTTTGATAGTGCAGAAATGAATTTCAGGGGAAAGAACAAGTGTGGAGCTTAATCCATCATGGGAAAGATTTTTGTAGGAAGAGAATAATCAAAGCATGTATGAGGATGAGTGACAAGGAAACCACCCAAACATTTCCCCAGACTATGAACCGCAAGTTTCTATTTGCAGTTCAGGCTCCAATTTTCAGTTCTAAACAACGAGAATCTGGGGTAGCAAAAACCCTACTTAAAAAGCCTCCTGGTCGGCTTGGGAATCAAACCTAGGATCTCCTAGTTGCAGTACGAGTAGTCAGTGCTTCCAACTGTATTGTTTAAATGGATGTAGTTATGAGAGGAGATATTAGCGTGATGTTTGTTCCACCCCAGACTGAATCAAGAATGTGGTATACAGTTAGAGGCACTATTTCGCACTTCATGTACATCCTTCACTTTCCCCCCTGACACATTATGTCAGAAACAACCCCCTGTGAACAGAAATACTTAAAAAAAAAAAAAAAAAAAAAAAAAAAAAAAAAAAAAAAACTCCATAGGGAAGTCTGCCAGCAGAGGAAAGTGACAAGTAATAGTGACTATTCAGTGAACTTTTTTCCGCGACTGTACAAGTATGTAGCCCGTCGAACCCTGTGGTGAACGAAAGGAGGCCTGATTTATAAAGCAACAAGAGGGCCTATATTTTCAAAATCGGGCTAATCCAGAGCTATATTCTTGTGATTTTAATTTGCCCCTAAAAAGAAGACTTTGCAAAATCTGCAGTGTCCTGTTAAAGGAAGTCGCCATAATACTGTGCGACAGACAATCCTGTATAATGATAAAAAGAAGTTCACAGCATTAAGCACCCGATAAATTCTGAAAATAAAATCTCGCAGAATTACCAGCCAAAAATGACAATAAGGGTAAGAAAAAACGATTAATTAAATAAGCTATTCATTTCTTTCAGGTTGTCAGTGATACGGATAATCGTATAATCATGATCAATAACGCGTGTGCAAGACTGAGGCTCCGAAATAATGAACTGAAATTCAAAACCCCATTCGGGTTTTCGGGTTTAGTAGTTTGTTTGGCATAATCACTTCAGGTTTTAGTACAAACTCGAAAGTGTGCAGAGACATTGCTCGTAAGTGTAGGATCACTGTAAAACACACACACACACATGAGGCCACATGAGGTACCCAAGCTATATTTTAACACTTCTCACCAGCCTGAGTGTTCTTGACAAATTTAGCAAGGTATCATTAGCGTCCCGAACGAATGACATCAGAACCCGATTTATATGATTAGCTTCGATTAGCTTAGCACGATGTTTGTTTTGAGAGAGAGAGAGAGAGAGAGAGAGAGAGAGAGAGAGAGAGAGAGAGAGAGAGAGAGAGAAACTAGTAAACAGCTTTAATACAGTGTCTAGACAGGGTCTACAGTAGGAACTAAAAAAATAAAAAATAAAATCCGTAAAAGAAAGTAAATCGTGTTAGTCCTCCCATGCTGGTCCGCCAGTACGGGTGACCAAAACAAACGCTTGCATTCCTCACTGATGTTATAGTATTACCAGCACCATAAATCTTGGCACAGGGGGCGTTGTGTCGTGGGTGATTGTTGTTAATGTGTACCGACACAAATGCGTCCAATTCCTAATGTCAAGGCACCGCCCACAGGATGTGGCGTCAGGTAGAAGATAAAAAAAAAAAAAAAGACAGATGGAGAGAGAGACAGACAGGGATATAGATAGGGAAACTGATAGATTGATAGATAAATAGATATAGACTGTTCCGTTGGAATAAAGACATGTAGATAGATAAATTAACCTGATATCAATTATAAAATATTATTAAAGGCCGGATCTAAGAACAACAAACTTACAAAGAGTTCTGTGTCATAATTTAGATTCGCTTTACATGAAGAGCAAGAAACAGGAGGAGATTCATTTCCTTGTCTTAGAAATAAATGGTACTTTGGACCCCAAATTGACGTTAACTTGTGTGTGTGTGTGTGTGTGTGTGTGTGTGTGTGTGTGTGTGTGTGTGTGTGTGTGTGTGTGTGTGTATGTGTGTGTGTGTGTGTGTGTGTGTGTGTGTGTGTGTGTTCTTACCTAATTGTTCTTACCTAATTGTATCTTTACAGGAATGAGTCAAGCTCGTACTGTCCCGTGTCTTAAACCATATTTATCGTACATATCCTTAAATTTGTGAATTGTTTTGGCACACAGTATTTCATTCGGTAGTGCATTCCACTGATCCATTGCTCTCTTTGGGAAACTGAATTTCCTTACGTCTTTATCGCCTCTTTTCTTATACAGTTTTTTGCAGTGTCCTCTTGCTGATGCTTCCCCATACGTTAAGTAATCATTTATGTCTCTTTTCTCCTTCCCTCATATGCATTTATACAGCATACTCATGTCTCCTCTTTTCCTTCTCTCCGGTAGTGTAGGTAGATTCAGATCTAGTCTTTCTTCGAAGTTTAGATCCCTTAAGCTTGGTACCATCTTATAGCGGACCTTTGAACTTTTAAATCTTATCTATGTGTTCTTTGAGATGAGGACTCCAAACTACTAATGCATACTCCAGGATTGGTCTGATGAATGATGTTATTATCTTTCTTAGAATGTCTTCATTTATGTATGTGAATGCTATTCTCATATTTGCAAGCAGTGTATACATGTTCCGTACCTTCTCACTCTTGTGGTCTGCCGGAGATAGTCTGTTATTGATAATCACACCTAGGTCCTGACACTTGTCCACATTGAATTCCATTTGCCATGTATTACTCCATTCTTGAAGTTCATTTAATTCTTCTTGTAGCTCTTTACAAGAGTCTATGTTAGAAATTCTCCTTTGTATTTTTGCATCATCTGCAAACATATTTAGATAGCTTTCATTTCCAGTGTTACTGTCTGTATCATTTATGTACACTAAAAACATGATTGGTGTCAGCACTGAGCCCTGTGGTACTCCACTAATCACTTCTTTCCATGATGAGTAATTTCCGTTTAGTACTGTTCTCGTTTCTCTTTTTATGAGAAAATCTTGCATCCAACTAAACAGTTTGCCTCGAATTCCTCCTTGATGGTACAGTTTCCATAAAAGTCTTTGGTGTGGTACTGTGTCAAATGCTTTCTTGAAATCTAAATAGATGCTGTCCACCCATCCTTCTTTTTCCTGTATTGTGTCTGTTACTCTGTCATAGTAGCTCAACAGGTTAGTAACACATGATTTTCCTTTTCTGAAACCAAACTGTCTTTGTTATCATATTGTGTTCTTCTAGATGATTTACCCAAGCTTTTCTTATAAGCTTTTCTAATGCCTTGCTTACAGCACTGGTCAGTGATATTGGTCGGTAGTTGAGTGGATTTTGTCTGTTCTCTTTCTTGAATGAGGGGACAATGTTTGTTTTCTTCCAAATATCAGATAGTTTACCTTGACTCAAGGATTTCTTGAAAATTAAAAATAATGGTTTACTTAACTCCTTTGCACATTCACGTAGTACCCAAAATGAAATTTCATCAGGACCATTTGCTTTTCCTCTGTCTAATTTACTTAACTCCTACTGTATTACTTTTTCTGATATTTGTATATCTGGTAGTATGTGTGGGCATGCATGTTCCACATAGTCCCTCTCAAAAATTTTTTCTTCTGTAAAAACTGATTGTGTGTGTGTGTGTTCTTACCTAATTGTTCTTACCTAATTGTATCTTAACACGAATGAGTCAAGCTCGTACTGTCCCGTGTCTTAAACCATATTTATCGTACATATCCTTAAATTTGTGAATTGTTTTGGCACACAGTATTTCATTCGGTAGTGCATTCCATTGATCAATTGCTCTGTTTGGGAAACTGAATTTCCTTACGTCTTTATCACCTCTCTTCTTATGCATTTTTTTGCAGTGTCCTCTTGCTGATGCTTCTCCATATGTTAAGTAATCATTTATGTCTATTTTCTCCTTCCCTGATATGCACTTATATAGCATTATCATGTCACCTCTTTTCCTTCTCTCCTGTAGTGTTGGTAGATTCAGTTTATTTAGTCTTTCTTCGTAGCTTAGGTCCCTTAAGCTTGGTATCCATCTTGTAGCGGCCCTTTGAACTTTTTCAATCTTGTCTATATGCTTTTTGAGATGAGGACTCCAGACTACTGATGCATATTCCAGGGTTGGTCTAATGAATGATGTTATTATCCTTCTTAGCATGTCTTCATTTATGTATGTGAATGCTATTATCATATTTGCAAGCAGTGTATACATATACCGTACCTTCTCGCTGATGTGGTCAGCCGGAGATAATCTGTTATTGATGATCACACCTAGGTCTTTCTCTCTTTCTGATGTGTATAGGGTTTGATTTCCTAACTTATAATCCCAATCAGGTCTTTTTCCACTTTGACCAAACTTGATTACATGACACTTGTCCACACTGAATTCCATTTGCCATGTACTACTCCATTCATGAAGTTTATTTAATTCTTCTTGTAGCTCTTTACAAGAGTCTGTGTTAGTAATTCTCCTTTGTATTTTTGCATCATCTGCAAACATATTCAGATACCTCTCATTTCCAGTGTTACTGTTTATATCATTTATATACACTAAAAACATGATTGGTGCCAGCACTGAACCCTGTGGTACTCCACTAGTCACTTCTTTCCATAATGAGTAGTTTCCTCTTAGTACTGTTCTCATTTCTCTTTTTATGAGAAAGTCTTGCATCCAACAAAACAGTTTGCCTCGAATTCCTCCTTGATGGTACAGTTTCCATAAAAGTCTTTGGTGTGGTACTGTGTCAAAAGCTTTCTTGAAATCTAAATAGATACTGTCCACCCATTCTTCCCTTTCCTGTATTGTGTTTGTTACTCTGTCATAGTAGCTCAACAGATTAGTAACACATGATTTTCCTTTTCTGAAACCAAACTGTCTTTCTGTTATCATACTGTGTTCTTCTAGATGATTTACCCAAGCTTTTCTTATAAGCTTTTCTAATACCTTGCTTACAAACAACACTGGTCAGTGATACTGGTCGGTAGTTGAGTGGATTTTGTCTATTTCCTTTCTTGAATGAGGGGACAATATTTGCTTTTTTCCAAATATCAGGTAGTTTACCTTGGCTCAAGGATTTCTTGAAAATTAAAAATAATGGTTTACTTAACTCCTTTGCACATTCTCGTAGTACCCAACATGAAATTTCATCAGGGCCACTTGCTTTTCCTCTGTCTAATTTACTTAACTCCTCCTGTATTACTTTTTCTGCTATTTGTATATCTGGTAGTATGTGTGGACATGCATGTTCCACATAATCCCTCTCAATTTTTTTTTCTTCTGTAAAAACTAATTAGAGATTCTTATTTAGTGCTTCAGAAATATCTTTCTCTTGTGTATAAGTGATTCCCTCGTCCGTAATTGATTGTATTAAATCTTTTACTTTGGATTTGCTTCTGATATAGCTGTAAAACAGCTTTGGTTGATCACTACTTTTATTTATTATATCCTCCTCAAACTGTTTTTGGGCTTCCCTCCTTATTCTTGTATAATCGTTTCTTGCCTGATTGTAATTATTATACGCCCTTTCACTATTATGTCTTCTGTATCTATTCCACAACAAATCTCTTCTTTCTTTTGATTTTTTACATTCTGTATTGAACCATTTTTGTATTTTCTTATCTGCTTCTTTGTGCTGTGGGATGTACTTCTGGACTCCTATTTCATAAAATTCACAGAATTTTTTATATACAGCATTTAAATCTTGTCCTCTAAGCTCATTTTCCCAATCAGCTTCTAAGAAATACTTCTTTAGGTCTTGATAATTTCCCTTTTTATAGTTTAGGCTCTTTTTGTAAATGTCATTGCTGTTTACTATGTCATATGCTATCCTGAAGCTATAATTTAGTACTGCATGATCGCTTTTGCCGAGTGGAGGGTGTTATATTAAACTGTCAATATCATTTTCTTGCCCAGTAAATATTAGATCTAGAACTGGTACATCAAGTCCTCTTTTTCTGGTGGTTTCCCTCACATGTTGCGTTAGGAAGAACTCTTGTACGAGATCCAGGAGCTTTTGGTCCCAACAGCTTTCTTGGCTAATTATATCTAGAGTATTCCAATTTATATTTGTATTGAAATCCCCAGTTAGTATAATTCTTTCTGATTTCTCTTCCATTTTATGTAGTAATGATCTTAAACTCTGAAGTGTAGTCTCTGCCAGGTCCTCATATTCATCTCTTTCCCATGTGTTTGATCTGGGTGGCATGTACAAATTGGCTACAATTACTTTACCTTCAGATGTGTTGATCTCTACTGCAATCAGTTCTACTTGTGATGGTATATCTAATTTTATTTCATTGACTTTTAGATTTTTCTTAGTTAATATTATCATTCCTCCTCCTTTTTTTAAGTTTCTGTCTCTTCTCCATATATTGTATTCCTCTAAGTTTAGTATGTCATTGGATATCCTTGGTGTTAATTTTTTTTCAGTTAGGCATATTATTTGTGGTTCATTTTCTCTGACATAATCATTCATCTCTAGTAATTTAGATACGATTCCATCCACATTTGAATACATCAACTTTATCATCTTGTTTATATACTTGTCATGACATGGTTCTACTACCTTCCTCCTTTTAATTCCATCCTGTTTGTGTACCACTTTCGTACCTGCAATCCTATTACTTTGTAAAAAAATTTCTTCTTCTCCTCTTCTGATCTTCCCTCATTTTTTGTTTTTGCTTCCTCCCTTTTCTCTTTCAGTAATTCCAGTTCCTCTTGTGTTAGGCATCTTTTTATGCATACGTTTTTGAACTCCTCTTTTTCCATAAGATTCTTTGCATTTTTTAGTATCTCTTCCACAGTGTTTACACTCTGGAAAGTCACCTTTAGAGGTCTTGTCTTGCTTTTCTCATATTTCCCTAACCTTTTGTGTTCCTCTATGTCTTTGCTACAGATTTCCTCTGATGCTTCTTTCAGTAAGCTCATTACATTTGCCATCTCCTTTTTGTCTCTTGTGATCTTGTTTTTTACTTCTTCCTCTTCTATACCAGTGATTACTATAGATTTGTTTATATCTACTGAATCTCTGACTAACTTTGGATTGTTTTGGATTATTCTTTTCACTTCCTTTTTAATGCTTTTTTCCTCCACCCTTGTTTCTAAGTCTTTCTTTACTTTCACCATTTCAGCATACGTGGTTTCCACATCATATTTGTAGCTTTGCACAGCTTCATTCACCTGTGTTATCTTCTCCTCAATATCACTGCTATGGTCTATAAGACTGCTTACTTGCCTAATTGTCTCTGTGTCATTTTTGAACTCTTCCATAACACTCTCGTGATTGACTACTGTACTTGCCATTTCACTCATTTTCTTCCTAAGTGTACTCAGTTCCACTGTTAGTTCACTGATGGTTGTGTCTTTCTTATTGGCCTCCCTTCCTAGTTTTTCTATTTATTCCTTTTGCAAGTGCATCTGCTTCTTTATTTCATCAATTTCATTTTTGAAAGCCATTTCTAGTTTGTTTACACGTTCAACCAGTCTATTGTGAGTCCACTTCAACCAGTTCTTGGTAGAAATCATCATTTTGCTTTTTACCTTTATCCCTTTTCTTTTCCAAATTTGCTTTACTAAAGTATGTATCCATTTTACAATACTAAAAGTGCAGAGTATGTACTTACAATCCCCGTGTTGTAGTCTAAACAAACTTCAGATGACTCAGCGTATTCTTTCGTCTTGGTTCTCTTTCATATTTCAGGAGGTTGGTAGCAGCTGTACCGGTAGTAGTAGCAGTAGCAACTCGAGTCCAATGTCACAGGCCCAGTGGCAGCAGCAGCACCAACCGGCAACTGCATCATCAACCAACCCCAGCGACAGCAGCAGCAGTGACAGCAACAGTCCTAGTAGCAGCACCACCACCTTTTTGTTGGCTTCATAGGGCTGCAGTTCAAGCTGTTTTACGGTCCTGAAGGGCACAAATCTTAATAAGCCATGGTTTCCTTATGCTGATCTTCTGGTTGCTTATAAAGACTCCAGCATCCACGCTTCGGCCTTGTTCACCCGATGCCAACTCTCCGTGCTGCTTGATTTCTTGCAGCCTGTCTGTTCAGCCACTTATCCCTGGTGTCACGCTGATGTCCCAGCTTATTTTTGGTGTACCTTTCAAGATGAAGAGATGGCAGTTTTAGGCACTGTTAAAGAGGAGAGCATAGGTAAAGCCTTTCCATGCACCAGCAGTTCACTCTGTGTGTGTGTGTGTGTGTGCGTGTGTGTGTGTGTGTGTGTGTGTGTGTGTGAGTGCGCATGTGGGCCGAGCAACATAGAAACTTTTTAGTCCTAGATCCTTTACAATAGAAGACCTGACTAGTGAAGCCAGTAGCATTCCTCAGAGAAGTCATACACTATTTTCGCCAGAGCCTTGTACTTCTGGAAGGAGATATTGGATTGGGTAGAACTTTGGTCTGGGGATGGTGTGTTCCCGGATATGATCCCGGTTGTGGCAGCAACATCTTGTGGAGGTGAATTTATTTCAACATGTTCTCTCATTTTGTGAACTTGATGTCCAGATCACCATGGCTCCACCGACACGTCGTAAAATACGGCTAGTGATATAATGCCAAACATAAATGAATTAATCCTAGCGTATCATAGCAGCCTGTGAACATTAATACCCAAATGCTAGGTGACATTAAAGGGCCACCCCTTTGTTGTTGTGTCGTAGATGCACTGACGAACCAATGCCCATAGCTTGATGCATAACAAAATATAAAATACAATTTAGACAATGTTATTTTTACTAGAGGCAAAAACATTGTAGTTTGGCCTACAGCCAGAGGAAAAGGTGGTTATCTATCTAAGGTACGGAATGGCCGGGCTGGGAGGCGGGTGTGAGGGAAAGTGTTGGCACACACACACACACACACACACACACACACACACACACACACACACACACACACACACACACACACACACACACTCGACTGTCATTTATGGGTAACTCCATTTGTGTGTTTGGAATGTTCACTAACAAGGTGTCAACCATGTCCCCATTAACCAGCACCAGTGACAACGTTGTGAAAGTGATGAGATCATCACACACACAACTATTATGCTGTCACTGCCATCTGTTCAGTGGTCGGGACAAACTGAACACGTCATATAAGTCAGCTCATTTAGTTGGATGATCTAAAACATGGAGTCACGAAGTGGCGTATTATACTAGGAAAGCCAAGTCCAGTTCGGAAGTGAAAGCTAACGTTTTGCCGTTTACTGTACACTATAACCAACGTCCATAGCTTGATGCATAACAAAATATAAAATATACTGTAATTTAGAAGATGTTATTTTTAGCAGAGGCAAAAACATTGTAGTTTGGCCTGCAGCCAGAGGAAAAGGTGGCTATCTATCTTGGGTACGGAATGGGCGAGCTGGGAGGCGGGTGTGAGTGAAAGTGTTGGCACACACACACACACACACACACACACACACACAAACTGTCAGTTATGGGTAACCCCATTTGTGTGTTTGGAATGTTCTTCAAGAAGGTGTCAACCATGTCCCCATTAACCGGCACCATTGACAATATTTTGAAGGTGGTGAGATCATCCCACACACAACTATTATTCTGTCACAGCCATCTGTTCAGTGGTCGGGACAAACTGGACACGTCATATATACACAGCCCATTCAGTTTGACGATCTAAAATATGGAATCAGGAAGTGACGTATCGTGCAAGGAAAGCCAAATCTAGTTCGGAAGTGAAAGCTACTGTTTTCCCGTTTACTATACACTAGTTTAGACGACAACTATGACAGGAATTTTCTTAGGGAGTAATATGACGGAAACTGAAATATGGCAGTAGGAAGTGAAGTATGGAGTGGAAATGTGAAATATAACATTAGGATGTTTAATATGGAAATAATATATGACATTAGGAAACGAAAAAATGGACGTTGGAGGAGATATTTGCTTATAGCGGTGCTCCTCTGGGTTCTGTCCTGCACCATAGTAAGTGAAATGTAGTATTGGGTGTGAGATATGATGTTAGGAAGTCAAATATGGAATTATGAAATAAAATTAGATGCTATAAAGAGAAATATTGATTTATTAAGTAATGTACTGTATTAAAAATTGAAATGTGATGTTTAGAAGAGAAATGTGTCACAGTATGATACAAAGAATTAGAAATGAATATATGTTACAATATCACCTAATAACACAGTTCAGTGTGACGTTTTTGTTGCTTCTTTCCCACTGTTGACATTCATTCATTCATTGCCAGACGCCATGTATCCCAAACGGGGTGGCCAAGGGCTTAGAGTTAATTGTTTTTACAGGGAGGGGCACTAATCCTCCACCAACCCCACTTGACACGTAGGAAGAACGTTATGCCAACAGCATCTGGTGTTTCCAGGCGGTCACCCATCCAAGTACTAACCAGACCCAATGTTGCTTAACTTCGCTGATCGGACGGGAAGCGGTGTACTCAACGTGGTATGGCCTGGTTTCATATTTCATGTTATTCTAGCCGTCTGTAGAAGCATCCATTTTGCTTTGTAGAAACCTGTAGAGGTGGAAGGAGTTAGATACAAGGCGTCACTCTGGGTTTTTCGTTTCTTGAAAAAAAATTATCGGAGAAGACGATGAAAAAAGTATAAACAATAATATTTGAAGGGATGATAATGTCAGTAAGGGAACTTTCTAAATTAGATAGGGTTACCAGGTTGGGAATGGGGATGGCAGGAATGGGTTAATATAAAAAAAAAAAAAAAGAAGAACAGAGAATAAATGTTATATGAATAATCAATCGCAAGAGGAAGGGTACCAGGGACCCTCTTAAGCCGCCAAGTGTACGGTCCTAAAGTACGAATGAAAACTTGCCGCTGTAAACGTATCGGTGATGGTATTAGACATCATTATTGCCTTGGAGAAGGTGAGGAAGTGGAATGTGAACAAACTTTCATTTGCACCGATAATTATATTAAATTTATCTTTAGTACATTTTCGCTGACCAGTACAATGTAACACAAAGTGAGTGTATAACCAATAAAATTAGTTATAGTAATAGTAAAACACACACACACACACACACACACACACACACACACACACACACACACACTCACACAGACATGCAAGCGCACGTGCCCCCTAAAAAAACACACACACACACACATCTTTTACCCATTACGTGGCAGAGATCTCCACAGGAAAGAAGAGTGGGTTAGGCCGAAAAGCCCTCACTCTTTTTCCCCAAGGAGACTGAATTCCAACTCATTATCTGGTATTTTACCTGATTCCCTGATCCCACATCCCATCCCAGACTCACTGACTCACTGATGTGCAACTTGTTTCACTCTTGTTCTTTTTAAACCACCACTACAACTGCAGACCTTCTGAATAACACTGACGTTTCTTGGTTGTTTTCTTAGCAAATTGACTGCCTGCCTTACATGAACCTTGTTTTGTCAGAAACAGGTAAATCAAATGTTTCTTTTACTTACAGGGTTAAGGAGCCAAAGAAAAGGTGATGTAGATGTTGAGTACTTGAAATGGAGTAAATGGAGAAAGAAAGTAGTTTTCCCTTACCAGTATGCATGTTAAGATAGGTACTTACCTCACTAACACACAAATGTAGCAATGAGACGCGACATGCATGTGCACCAGTCGAAAGATTTTTGCATGTCAGTGTAGTTGCCTCTCTCTCTCTCTCTCTCTCTCTCTCTCTCTCTCTAAGGCACACACACACACACACACACACACACACACACACACACACACACACACACACACACACACACACACACACACACACACACACACACCATCAGGGCAATATGGGATAGGTCTGTAACAACTAAGATCAGTACATTGTGCTGTAGTATCAGGGAGTAATATAATGTTCCTTATAATAATGAGGATGTGTTCCCTCGGCGTGCCAACCCCTGTTTGCCGATAGGTTTCCCACGGCCAGTTAAGTCGTATGATGGTATACATACAATACTACATCAGATGGTCACGGGTAACCCCTTTACTCAATGTTTTCATTTTTTTTTTTTTTATCAACCTAACACAGATGACCTCACTGAACCTATAACGGATGTGTAGTACTGAACAGTTTGATGTTAATGAAGATGTTAATTAAGGCTACATCCAACTCCATCAGTTAGAAAAGCTCCTTCTGTTGTGATTAGAATTGCTTGATATTAAAAAGATGTAATAATACGTCAGTAGACTGAAGGAGTAAATGGATTAGAAATGGTTAGAAGCAAAGCAAAATTGATCTGCTTAACATTGTTCAACACAGTACCTGTCACCTGGTACATCTTTTTGGCTGTAACGCATCCATTACCCAGAGTTATGGTCTGTGTTTTTTTTTTTTTTTTTTTTTTAATAATCTACCGCTGATGAGTTGACATTTGGATACTCACATCTTAAGTACTCTTTCTGAGCATGAGAGTAAAACAGTCTAGTGGCAGTAGATAGAGTTATGGTCTGTATGATGTTTTGGCTATATAAAAGCCTTACCAGTGATGTGTCGACTTCCGGATGCCCACAGTTTATTTACTGTTTCTGTGTATGAGTGGAAAGCAGTCAAGTGGCAGCTGACGAGCAAGAAAATAACTGTGCATCAAAGGCCAGGAGAAAGGAAGGTGTAGTGTGGTTATGTAGTAGGGTGCTTTACAGTGACCTGGATTAAGAAAGGTGTGTGTGTGTGTGTGTGTGTGTGTGTGTGTGTGTGTGTGTGTGTGTGTGTGTGTGTGTGTGTGTGTGTGTGTGTGTGTAAAAGGTTCTGATGAGTTTAAATATCTCCTTTTTATGTTAACGAGCTGGTGTATTGTAGTGACTAGATAGGGAGAGGACAGGGTTCAAGCAGGGAGGTGTAAGAGACAGAGGTTTAGTAGGAGATGTGTTAAAGACGAGTAAGATAAAAAAAAAAAAAGTGGAACAACAAATTAAGTGGAATAACCTAAGTGATACGTATTTAGAACTTTGCTGGAGAGTTAAAAGAGTGAATAAGTTAAAAAAATAACTGCAAAGGAAAACTCTATAGAGGATGCAGACCTGAGAGGAATAATGAAGGTTGGAAGAGACGAAGAATTTGGAAATACTTGGTGGTATTTACATTATTTAACTTTGTCCTGAAGATAAACTGTAAATAATACACCTAGATGCCATCGATTGGATATGCTCAGATTTTAAAATGGCCTACTGTAGCAAAAGCGTCAGAATTTACCTCCGTTAACATTACCTAAAGGTAACAAGAATAAAGATCGTCACTATAAAGCAGTCAACGCTACTAGCTGTAAAGAATGGCTGTTGATTAAAGTAAAAATTATTGCATTCTTGCATTATTTAAGGACAAACACATACTGTACAACTGCTACTACAGTCACCAATGAATGTTCTCCCACCGATATTCTCAGGGCCAAAATTACTTTCTTCGGTGCCTTCCTGTTACCTTCTGTCCTGAAGGCTGCCACTGTTTTGGCTTTAATAATGCCAGTAATTTAGGAATCTCTTCTAAAGAGTCACTTTCAGCATATCCCTTTTCCATTTGATTATCCAGTCACTGTCACCAATATTAGTCACTGCGTTAACGTATCCAAGTTTCTGCACTCTTCTATCTTCACTTTTATTACCGACGATGAATATGTAGCTATTGTACTGATTAATTCTCTGACAGTAGGTATATAGTTATATAAGTACTGTATATAAAGCCTCATTATTGCCTGATTCGATTTATACCAAAATTACTCACATGTTGTTCTTGAACCTATGAAGTTATCTTTAGATGCAGATTGATCAAAGGTCAAGGTCAAGGGTCAGAGTCAAATATTAGTGGTAAGTGTTTTGAAGACCTTGCCTGATTTGTATTAAACATGGCACATGAATTCTTTCAAATGGTAAGATGTGATTAGAGATCAGTGTCACGGGTTAGGGTACAGCATTGGGTGAGGTGTCCCTCTGATATATCAACACTTTTATTCTAGTTTACATCATGATAGATTGTCGTTTTTGTATTATTGATATATACTCTATAAATTTCTCTATCCGTAAGTCTTCATACTTTCTTCGGTTGACCTTTGCTCCCGTTTTGTCGTCATAATTCTTATATTTCATAGTCATTATTCTTCTCCAGCTCAACTTTATCTTTTCCTACAGGTAAGTCGGTCTTGCTTGAATGTAGTTTTTTTTTTTTTTTTTTTACAACCCCTAGCATACCTGCACAGTACTTTTCAAAATATTTCTACCATTTCTCTTTCTCTGATGCTTCACCAGGTAGTTTTTCTTAATATCTTCCACTTACCGGTATATACTCTTGTCAATATCTTCCACCTACCAGTATATACTCGTGTCAATATCTTCCACTTACCAGTATATACTCGTGTCAATATCTTCCACTTACCAGTATATACTCGTGTCAATATCTTCCACTTACCAGTATATACTCGTGTCAATATCTTCCACTTACCAGTATATACTCGTACTTCTCTCACCTCTTTCCATCACTTTCATCTTCCTCCTTTCCCTCTTTCTATTACTTCCCTCCTCCTCTTTCGCTTCTTCTCACTTCTTGTCCACAATCTCTTACCACCTCTCTCCTCTGCATCAAGTTCTTCCCAACAGCTTTCTCTCCTTTTCTTTTCTTTGAGAAACTTTTCTTTAATTCTCCCTGGCAGTCCACTGCTCTCTCTCTCTCTCTCTCTCTCTCTCTCTTACACACACACACACACACACACACACAACTCCCCCATGGCACCCTTGGTCCCGCTCACCTCCCAAGGGAAATCGAGTTGAGATTTTTTTTTTCTATTACTCTTTTTCACCAATATTTTTTCCTGGTAACTAAGAAATAGTTTTGTCTCGCATAGTGTGTTGCTATGTCCGTTGCTCAATTATAACTCAGATGGTACGCAGCAAGAGGAGAAAAAATAAAAGGAAAAAGATAATGTCAGAGGAAGGCTGAGGAGGTAGGAACGAAGCAGAAGGGAAAGAGTTAAGAGCGAAGGGAAGAAAAGGAGAGGGTTGGTGAGGAGCAAAGATGTTATAAGATCTATTGCTTATGTCTTTTACCGTCTAATAATCGTGGAAGGTGGTGGTGGGAGGTGGTAAGCATCATCCACTCACTTGATGTAGTGCTGCCTACTTCTCCCATCACTTTTTCTATTCTTTTTCTGTATCTGCTCCCTCTCCCAGTTATCCCATCCTTCCTGTCGCTTTTTATTATTCATTTTTCCACTTCAGATGTTTCTACACAGTGTGAGTGCTAATGGCTTCCTTTAACCCAGAAGCAATTTATAACACTGGATGGTAATCATATAGCCAAACAGCGGAGTGGTGTGGAGCTTACTAGGGTACCCGTGTTAACTGGGTGGAGAGAAGCAAATGCAGAGTCCATCCCGGAATCAAACTCCACACTCTTCTTGGTACCCCTTTGTGGTGAGGCGCTGTCCCCCGCATGGAAACATCGGTTCACTACGCGGGACAGCCCTGCGGGGACTGAGGCTTGCCTGTTGTTGACTGGTCTGTTCGATAACACAGACCAGGGTTACTCAACAAAAACAGCTGACAGACAAAGATCGCTAAGTGGGCATGAATCACTAATTGCTTTATTTTAACACACACACACACACACACACACACACACACACACACACAGGATGCAGCAAGAATTCAAGCTGTGATGTGTGCATTTAGATGTTTACAGTATAATTATGTATTTAGAACGCAACATACATATTCACGTGAAGGAGTGTATACTGTCGTAGGTCCGAGGTTACATGTATCTTGATGGTGGGTGTGATTGTTGTTTGTGACAGACTCTTGTGATGTTGACGTCAGCGTGTTTACAAGTGTACAGTGCGGTACTTAAATATCTTAACAATTTTACTTGTATGTAAGAAATATCTTGACATTCGCTAAATAAAATCATAGTGTTAAACCCTTTAGCAGGAGGAAGTCTTTGACTTTGTTCCTTTTACTCCCTAACATTATATTCAGCATGGTAGAACCCAAACTCAAATTCCCACCTGAAGGATGAGGTGAGGTAGGATCCGGAAACAAAGGCAGCGAAACCACACAAACAGGAAAACTTTCGAACAACATGCCCAGTGGTACGGGCCACACAATCATACACACATCATCTGAGTCTTTGAACTATTGTTCCACGCGTGACGCAGGGTCCTCATTTTTTTTTTATTGTTTTAGTTACAGGCATGCCACTGACTACCACATAAAACCAAGGATGTCAAGTACACGTATTGTGCTTCTCTCTGTATATTTCATCTATCAATTTTGATGTATTGTCTTTACAAATTTTTTAATAGAATAAACTCAGCTGCTACAGAAATGCACCCCCAAAATGCCTGTTGCTGTGTCTGTGTAGAAGCGATATGTTAATCATTACTTAAAGGGATAGAGGCAGGAGGGGACAACTACTGGCCGTTGTACGAGAGGACAGCAAGGACGCACCACAAATGATGCTTAATTGCGGTAGCAGGCTACAGTCTGACACATATGGTTGTAGAATTTATTAAGGGGGGGTAAGAGAGATTGCAGGTACACCGTATGGCCGAATCAAGCCCCCCACCCCCTCCACAAAAAAAAAAAAAAAAAAAAAATCAATAAATAGTACTAATGTGAAAAATAGCAGTTGGGGAGTATATGCCTGTGGAAAAAGTGAATGTGGAGAGAAAGTATATAATGAGATAGTTAAAATCATGTCTATAATAGAAACGTAGCTAAGAGAAACTTTGTATAACAGAAATGCGACAAATGAGATAGAGCGGGAAATAGTTTACTGCAAAAGTACAGAGCGGTAACTGTGTTGTTTAGAGCTTGTGCGAATACAAGGACAATAAACGGGAAGCTCGAAGTATAATGAAAGAGCAATAAATAATCTCTATTGCCAGACGCCTTAATCCCGTAGGGGTTGGCCATGAACAAATCGCGGCTATGTCGCTCTGTCTCCCGCCACTACGCTGCCCTCCTCCCAGTTCACACACCCCTCTCTCATACCTCTCCACTCCATCCCTCCATCACATCCTCGGCCTCCTCCTCCCTCTCCTCCTTCCTCCACCTCACTCACATACAGTCTTCACGTTAGTGTCTCGCCCTCCATCCTCTCCAAATGGCCAAACCACCTCATTGTATTTCTCCTAATGCTATCTGTTATATCCACATCCACACTACAGTGCGCCTTCACATACTCACTTGTCAGTCTATCTCTCATTGTAACTTCACATGCTCCTTTCAAATAACTCACTTCCACTGCTCTCACTCTTGTCCTTTCAACAAGGAAGAGATAAGGGAGATTGGAAAGGGGGAAGGGGAGGGGGAAGAAGGAGAATAAAGAGAGGACAGAAGAGAAGTAAGAAGAATGGAGAGAGGAGTCGATTAGAAAAGGAAGAGGAAGGAAGGAAGGAACAAGAGGGAGGAGAAGAAAGGGAAAGAAGAGATATGGGGTGAATGTTGGAGGAGGAGAGGGAAGGAAGAAAATACTGGGGGTTGGGAAGAAAAAGACAAAATGATGGTGTTGAGAAAATAGGCCTACTTGCAATAAGAAATGACACGTATAACAGGGAGAAAAAGAAAAAAAAAATCAGCACACCCACTGATCCTTTCGAGGCGGGTTTTCATTGAGATTTTGACTTTTTTTTTTTTTTCTGTGAGTTTCAGATGAAATCATAAGGCAAAATAAATAAAGTCTCTTCCCCGACTACCAGTCCCTACAGCCAAACCAGGAAGAAAACGTGAGAAAGAACACGTAGCATAGGAAAATGTCCATGGAATATTCACAGGAAATGATAAAAGGAATATTTGTTTTGTGCCGTCTTAATCTGTTAGGGAAGAGAAAGTGTACCTCAGTGCCGTGGTGTTGCTGTATTCCCCAGATACCTGGAGGCAACACAACCAAATATTCAGTTACTCATAATATGCAGCTGAGAATATTTAGCTGTGAAGAGCTAGATATTAATTCAAAATGTTTTTTATTGTAAGTACTATATCAGAGTCTATTATTCTGCAAGGTAATTTACGCTTTAGGTTTACATCCCAGCTGAAGGACACATATATTACCTCATCCTACTGGAAACTTTGCCAATAATCTTAGGTCTAGTGTAATGCCACCGATCTATTGTGAAGTTTTCATCAAAAGTCACATAGGTTTGCCTTTGGCGTGTTTTTAAGGCTTGGATTCGATTTCCTCAACGTTTGGAGTCTGATATGTTAAACAGCCTTAGCTTTTTTAGATGCTACTCATATGGCTTATAGTATTTCTCAGTCTGGATATATATATTTTTTTTATCCTGTTAGTTTTATCCATATCTTTCGTGTAATAAGATATCCAAAACTGAACGCCTACTGCAAGTGTGGACGAACTAGGGAATTATACGGCTTGAAGATGCCCGAGTGAGTATGAGTTGCTTTTCCAAAACTGAACGCAGTAGCCTACTGCAAGTGTGGACGAACTAGGGAATTATACAGCTTGAAGATGTCCGAGTGAGTATGAGTTGCTTTTTGAATGACCTCTCTTAATTTGTTGCCTTCTTTATACCGTCTATGTACTCTTTGTTGGTACTTAGGTCTTTCGTGATCCGCCGTCAGGGTATAGAAGTAGCAACTCCATGTTTATCTAAAGGTAGCCCTTGAGGACGGAAGGCAGAAGTTGCCCTTCTCCTACACTCCACTTTGCAGAGAAGAAGGACGGAGTTATTTTTTAATATTTAATTTTTAATATAGGGAAATGAATTCAGATCTTGATAGATCATATAACCCCGTTAGGTAACGGGAAAGGGCTACCTTTCCCAGCAGGGCAGTTACCAGGACAGGGCGCGAACCATTGACTCTTTGGTCTCGAGTCCGGCGCTCTTCCACTGAGCCACCCTGCCCCCAGGGATGAAGGTGAGAGATATTGGTTTAACCGGGCAGTCACTCCAACAAGGCGTCCGTCCCCAGCTGCAGAAGGGGACATGGAGGCGGGACGTCGTTCAGATGGTGCTGCCGAACAACAGGGGCAAACCGGTGCACAAGAGGCAGCACAGCGAACACCAGGTAGCGGACGCCGACGTCGCAAACGCTCCAATGTTCATCCCGCCCTCCTTCGTCGCCTTCGTCTTGGCCGACTTGGAGATGACGGAGGAGGTGGAGGATGACGGGTCACGGCGTTTGGGCACGTCCTTGCCTTTGCCGGCTTTCTTTCCCCTGATCGCCTTGGTTGGGGTGTTTCTATCTCTGATGTATTTTCTTACTGCGATCGTTTTACTTTTCTTTCTGAGTTTTTTTTTTTTCTGTTTCCTGCAATAATCTTTCCTGATGTTTTCCGGTGAGCGGAACAACACGTAAGCAGGTACAGTACAACAGGATCAGATTTACAGACGGAGGTAAATCTGACACACACTGATCAAAGCATGAAGAGTTAACATGATCAAAGTAGTGCCATCTCTCCATCTTGAATGCTGAACTGTAACACGATATTAACACTGCAGTATGGCACTAATCACGAAGAAGTGCTATGGAAAGGATGTAGGACCGCTGAAAAAATGACAGAAATCTCCTTCAAATAAATAGGTTGAACTTAGTATATTAAATTACGCTCATCATCAAACCCCGCTTCTGATAAAATTAGAGATTAGCGTTAGATAAAATTTGGTGATACAGAACAGAGTTAGGTTGATGGAGTGATTGCTGCATTAGACAGAACTGGATAATAAGGAATAATGTTAGATAGATTCAGATGATAAGACAATAGCGTTAGATAGGATTAAGTAAAGGAGATCAGCGTTAGATAGGACAAATAACTGAGTATTGTTAGAATTAAATGATAGAGAATAGCGTTAGATAGGATTAAACAGTAAAATATAGCGTTTGACAGAATTAAATAACAAGAAGATAGAAGGGTAAATGTATGAAAAGACGTTTGTGTTAGATCGAATAAATAAGAGTTCCGCTAGACAGCGTTAGATAGAGAATAGCCTTAGAATTAAGTAAAAGAGAATAGTGAGAGACAAATATAACTGATAAAGCACATCAGCTTTAGACAGAAAGAATTAATGGTGATTAGCGTTAGATAGAATTGTACTGTAGAGATCATTAGAGAGATACAAATAACAGAGAAGTGTTAGACATAAATAGATAGCCTAATTGAGAAGAATGATACACACAAATAAATAATAGGAATGATTTACGACTCTGACTTAGCCCAAAATCGGTTGCCTTAACGACCCTTGTGCAGTTTGAAGATGTTAATTATTATTACGAACTCCACATTCTGTGAAGTTCATGCTGATATTGCAGATAATATATATATATATTTTTTTTTGGGGGGAGGAGGGGATCTAGAAGGCTGCCATTCCAAGACCGTTCGAGATACAAATATGAATTCTTCTGGAGTGATGTATCATGTTTGCAGGCTTATTTTTGCACATTTTTTTCGCCTAGCACTAGCGCCCTCTATGTAGGCCTAATTTTTTTTTTTCAGTTTTTGCCCTCCTGTGCAACGAAAACTACTGAATCGATTGCTTTACAAATGTTCCAGTATGTAGTCGTCAATATAGGCTATACTAGTGCACCTGGTTATTGATACTGAGATCCAATAAATATTTTTTGGGATACTGAAGAAAATCAAAATGGCCGCCTAATGCCTGAAAGTGCTAAATCGGAAAGTATTTGGCCAATTTTGACCAAGCTGGGCGGAAATGAAGTGGGTCATGAGTGGACATGATTTGCAGAGTATGAATGACCTTGATTTTAATCTCAAGATCACAGACCAAAATCCATAAAAAATGTCATACCAAAAGTCCCTCAATATTAGGTCTACAGTGATAACAAAAGTATTATCAGACTCCTCGGAGTGTCTACTTTTTAAGACTTCATAACAGCAGTTATGGCAAATCAATATTTACTGACGTGTTTTGACGATTTTTGGACCTAGATTGTCACATCTATAGATCTTGGGTAGAATATAAATCATGACACTTATCTCTTCACATTCCATTTATGATGTATTATTACTAATGCTTCATTTACCACAACCACTCTTAATACTGTGTGTATTTCAAAGACTGTACACCAGTCTGATATAGAAGTGTGGAACTGTTTTTGTGTCATTCTAATCTGGAATGTGGAGTTCTTTGAATATTGCTTCAGTCATTGCAAAATTCTAGTTATTATTATTATTATTATTATTATTATTATTATTATATCCGCCAAGGAGGTTATGTTCTCGCTGGCGTTTGTTTGATTGTTGTCTGTTTGTCTGTCTGTCTGTTGGCAAATTTACTAAAAAGATATGTACAGATTTTAATGAAATATTGTGGAAGGGTGGGCCATGAGCTAAGGAAGAAGTGATTAAATTTGGGGGCGGATCGGGATCCGGATCCGGATTATCCAGCACTATTTTTTCTCAATGAATTTCAATGAAATTTTGTAGATAGGTGGGCCATGGACAAAGAAAGAATTGATTGAATTTTGGAGCAGAACCAGATCAGGATCTTATCCTATATCCATGGATCTGGATCCGAATCCGGATCCTTTTTAATGCCAATGGCACTGGTGGAGGTATGCACTCTCAGAGTACTTTCTAGTTGTTATTGTGTATAGATGAAAAATTCACCTTACTTTCTAAGCCCTGTCAATGTATACAGGAGAAGCGTACATGTGTGAAATGTTTGCGTGCTGTTGAACAGTAAATGTGTGCACAGGAAAGGAGGACCAATAACCTGCAGTATCGGTAAGTGTGATGCCAACCTTAATAATAATAGAGGATAATTTACAAACTACTCTATCGAAAGTTTTATCTTACCTTTGCTAACAACTGCATCGCATCATTTAAACGCAATGAGCATTGACATCTCGAAATGAGCGGAGAGTAAATGTAACTTGCAATACTTTGGTGATAGAAACTCCGTGTACAAACAGCTAGATAAGGAGTTTATTAAGAGCTCACAGTAAAACAGTCTGCCCGAGTCAGCTGTCTGCTAAGAACTGATGCAATAACGCCGTCTTCAGGCGTGGGAGAGCATGCTGACCTAGCAAATTTAGTTGGGGCATGTATGCATTGGGGGGGAACATATATACATCGGGGGTAGACATATTGTGGAGGGGGTACACTACTCCCCCGGGTAGCTGAGATGGTGTCTCCTGACACCAGGAGGTAAATGGTGGGTGATTATAGTAGTAAGGCAGGACCGGGGAGGTTTGTACAAGGAATAAGTATGATACAGGGGCAGGAGGGGAGACATGGCCATGTTGAGGGGAGGGAATTAGAACGATATATACAGATGAGATATACAAGGATTAATAGGTACAAATTCAGGAAGGGTCGAAGGTATATATAAACATAATGGGAATTACACAATAATAGTTTGATACATGATAAACAAGGAGTAGATATGAGAGTTCTATTGTTGTTCTTCCTTCATTTTTTTTTTTTTGTATTTTCTGTAGGATACACTGTCACTCAAGAATGCATGAAAGAAATACCATCATTTTCTAGTAGGCAGAGTGCTGTTCACAGTTTGGTTAAATGGTAGATGGCAATGGTAGTCACGGAATGTGAGGGCACTAAGTACGGGGAGTTTCTACGTCGTGGGTAGGGCGTACTATGCCGGTAGCGACTCTGATTTCCTAGAGTCAACGTTCCATTTTTCTGACACAACAATGCACTGCACAGATGATGAGTAGAAAACCTATGAAAGCGATAACCACAGGGGGAAACACAACTGTTAGATGAACCCATGAACGGCTGAAGGCCAGAAAAAATTGATCCATAAGGAAATCACTGTCATTGAGGAAGGTGAGCATGCGCAAGTGAGGGGAGGTGATGGTAATGTTGGCAGAAGGTAGGGTTGAAGGCATGTCGATTGGTTGAAAGATGTCATAGGAGTGTTTACGAACAGCTTGGTGATAGCGAGTGGCGTAAGTGATGACGGACTCTGATTTGATGGTACAATAGTCAGGTGCTTTGTAGAGACCACTAGCGGGGACGGAGCGAACGGAAGAACCAGGACACATGATTGTGACAGAGATGGGAACAGCAAAGAAGAAGTACTGGACATGGTTGAGGTGAGCATGGTGGACCGGGAGGTCAGGAGCTGGGACAAAAGAACAGGCCGAGTAGATGGAATGGTTGCGAACTAAAGCAGACTCACAGGGTGTAGCACTGCTAGGGAAGATAGCGAAAAGGTGGGCAGCACAGAGACGAGAGGTCGGAGTAAGGGAGGAACATTGCTGGAGGTCTGTGGAAGAAAGGAAGGCAACGGAAAGATGATCATGGGAGAGGAGGAAATATTCTGAAGGAACAGATACCTGTAACAAGGAGTTGTTGAGGTGGAAAGGGAAGGGAATGATGTGGAAAAGGTTAAAGGTTATGGCAGAACGGAGAGGAATATGGACGACGACGTATGTAGTGAGAAGAGTGGCTTCGAGAACAGGATAATAATATTCAAGGGAGGAGTAAGGGAGGACTGGGGAGAGACCGAAGGTGGAGTGAGCCCATTCCAGGACAGAACGGAGAGCTGAGACAGGTACTAAGTCGGCAGTGACACGTCCATTGATAGCATCGACCAGGATACGAACCAAGGTAGAGACTTGAGACAGGAGAGAGTCAACGGCCAGTTGGAGATTATCCATGTTGAGTTTGAGGTAGAAGAAGAAAATGTGTCAATGAGCTCAGTGAATCTGGTACTTATGCATTGCAACTGCCAGAAGAGTGGGAGGAAAAGGTTATAGAGATACTCATTCGGGTTGTGTGTCCCCATGAGGGCCGTGAGATGGTTCCTGATTCCGTGGAGCTGGTGCGCGTAGGCAGGTAGGGCAATGGCTACGTCGGCCAGGGGCGCAAGATCGTAGCGCAAGGAGACCTCGCCTCCTGAGCCGACCAAGGCCCCGGGACGTACTCCACCATCGTCCTGACCTGACCCAGACCCCAGGAGGGTCAGCACTGCCAGCAGGGAGATCGCTAACATCGTACCTAGAAAATCAGGGTAGAGTTAATGGGGGAGGTCGTGAAGAGGTTGATGGGCATAGCGCAGTTTGGACCGATAGTGATTGATTGATGAATGAGCAGGTGGAGATGGAGAGGAAGGAGACTGAGGGATAGGTGGAGACAAGGTAGACTGAGGGATAGGTGGAGACAAGGTAGACTGAGGGATAGGTGGAGACAAGGTAGACTGAGGGATGGGAGGAGGGGAAGAGGGGGCAGGAGGTTTTGTAAGTGACTCTTCCAACACGAGGCCACGGGGTGCTCGCTTTAAGTCATCGACGTGGACCCATCTGGTGTCCCTAGTGGACAGGTCCTGGAGGTGAAATTTGGTGCCTTGTTGAGTGAGGACGCGGTAGGGCCCTGTAAATTTGTCATCCAACTTGGAGGAACGCGTATGGGAATGAGCAAAGACAAGATCGCCTACATTGATAGTGATAGGACAGGCGGACTTATGTTGGCGCTGCAGCATGTCCTCCCGAGAGGAAGCCAAAGTGGATTGGACATACTGGTGGATTGTCTGGAAGTTGGCCAATTTTAGTTTAACATAATCACCCATGTTGTAGATGGGTTCTGGCTTTGAGGATAAGAGAGAGTATGGGAGGTCCTTGTCAAAACCAAAAAAGACGAAGAAGGGAGATTCAGCAATGGATGCATTGATGGAACTATTGATGGAGGATGCCACTTGGGGAATCCAGTCATCCCAGGACGAACTATGGGAGCCAAGATGTCTGAGGCACTCTAAGATTTTACGGTTGTGGCGTTCTACAAGGCCATTGGAAGCCGGATGGTTAGGCACGACATTGCACTTACTGATATGAAAGTGGCGACAGATCTCATCGAGAAGGCTATTGTTGAATTCTGTACCGTTGTCAGTAAGAATGGTATGAGGGGTACTGAATGGGCAAATTACGTGATCTACAAAGGCACGGGCAACGCTCTTCGCGGTCTTGTCGGAGAGGGGAACGAGGACACAGTAGCGGGAGAAGTGGTCGACCGCTACGAACAAGTACTCAGCGCCAGATTCTGTGAGAGGAAGTTTTAAGAGATCGATTGAGACAGTTTCCCATGGTCGTGACGGGATTGGGTATTGTAAGAGAGGTGCTGGTAAGCCGGTTGATCCTTTGTGGCGGTGGCAGGAGAGGCAAGAGTCACAGTGGGCATTGATATCGCGGCGCATGGTTGGCCAATAGTATTTGAGACGTGCTTGGCGCAAGCATCGGTCTTTGCCTGGATGGGAAGCTTGAGGAGTATTATGAACAATATAAAGAACCTTTGGTATCAGGGCAGTGGGGACAACAAGTTGGCGTACTTCGCGATTGGGCATATCTTTGCCTGTTAGCAGTGTTTTCATGTACAAGAGATCATCATCTAGCATGAACTCATCTAGTGATACTGGCAGAGTAGGTAAGGTCGAGGCATCGCCAGATTCTAGGAAATAAATGACTTTGGACCACATGGGGTCTTGGCGTTGAAAGTTTCGAACAACGTCTGACGTTAGTGTAGTGTTTTCAGTTACTTCAGGCTGCAGTGATGTTATAGCTGCTGCTACGTGACGTGAGAGTGCGTCTGCGACTACATTCAACTTGCCTGGTACATATTGAAAAGTGGGATTAAAGTCCTGGATGATGACAGACCATCTAGCTAACCTACCTGTTAGGTTGCGATTTTTGAACAAATCACATAGTGGAAGGTGGTCTGTTTGGATATGCACTGGATAACCATAGACGATATCTCTGAAATGTTTCAAGGACCAGATTACCGCTAGTGCTTCGAGATCTGTGTCACTGTAGTTACGTTCAGCGGTTGTAAGGGTGCGACTAGCATACGCTATTACGCGCTTCCTTGATGCTTCATTGAGTTGCATCAAAACGGCACCAAGTCCAGTGCCTGAGGCGTCTGTGCAGAGAAGGAAGGGTGTGGCATAATCAGGGAATGCTAGAATAGGGGCATTTACAAGAGCTGTCTTTAGCTTTTGGAAAGCCTGTGACTGGTCGTTAGTTCAAACAAAGGGCACATTCTGCGTGAGTAAGTGGGTCAGAGGAGCGGCGATCTTCGCGTAATCGCGGATAAAGCGACGATAATAGCCACTGAGGCCCAGGAAACTTCGTACAGCGTCGGTAGTGGTAGGTTCTGGGAAGTTAATGATCGCCTTAGTTTTATCCTCATTAGTATGAATGCCTTGTGCATCTACGACATGGCCTAGGAATTTGATTTTCTTTCGCAGGAAGTCACATTTATTGAGATTGATTTTCAGGCCTGCGAGCTGGAGGCGTTCAAAGACTTGCTGGAGTTTGGTAAAATGATCAGGGATGGATTTACTCACAACAATGATATCATCTAGGTAAGCAAAAAGAGAGTGTCCCATCATACCGCTGAAGACTGAATGGATAAGTCACATGAACACGGAAGGAGCATTTCTCAGACCAAAAGGGAGTCTCTTAAACTGAAAATGTCCGGAAGGGGTGCTAAAGGCTGTAACTGGGCGAGAGGACTCTTCCATTTCGACCTGCCAGTACCCGCTGAGGAGGTCTAAAGATGAAAAGACTACGTTATTTTCACCAAGGGATTCTAGCAAATCAGTGAGGACAGGTAGCGGGAAACGGTCTGGAACGGTGACAGAATTGACCTTACAGTAGTCGACTACTGGTCTAAGGTTGCCGTCCTTCTTTGGTACTAAGAAAAGTGGGCTATTCCATGGACTGACGGAGGGTTCAATAATGTCCTGGTCTAACATGTTCTGTACCATTTGATCTGTTTGCTTTCTCTGGCTGTGAGGCAATCGATACGCAGGTATGTAAATCGGCTGAGTTCCTGGGAGTAGTTCAATTGTATGTTTGACAAGGTCTGTTCTACCCATCAGTTCACCAGGTAAGGCAACCACGTTTCTGTACGAGGTCAGAAGGTCGAGGAGTTGAGGCGTATGTTCTGGGAAATCTGTGCAAGTGAGATGTGAGAGCATATCGGGTGAATGCGTCGGCGCAGATCCCGTAGAGTTAATAGTACATACACCGATTGGCGTATCATCAGTCTGAATAGTAGGAATTGAGGAATCCTGGCACACCTTTACGGCCGCTGGGTATACTAGGAAGTCTCCAATCTTTACACCACTTTTAAGTTTTAGTGGAGCATTTGTGACATTGAGCAAGTACAGGTAGCATAAACTGTCCTCTAAGACTGTACACCACGCTGACTCATAAGTCAAGCCATTCACACAACACGTCTCAGGTAGGGTTAGTACATCCACTCCTTCTTTCGCACCGGCAACACAAACAGAGACTTTGGTGAACTCATGCGGTAACAAAATTGTGCACGTATTCGTTACTGCACGTTTCGTCTCTGCGTGTTGGAGAAGATCATTCAGACTGTGTGAGGTAGGTAACTGAGACATGTCTGAGTCAGCGATAGTGTTGTCGGGAGAGGATGTAAGAGCCATGTTCGAGGGCTGAGATGATGTATCAGGAGACATTGAGGAATTTATGTCCTTGCTCGTAGTCAGTAAAGGAATGATCTCTGTATTCTCAGATGATGAGAGTGGTGGTTTGGGCTGGGTTGGACTTTTTGGTAGTGATAGGGACAGAGGTAACTGAAGGACTGATTTGATCGTAAGAACAGGACGGGGACATTCCATAGTGTAAACCGGGAATCCAGAAATGTCTATACTACCACAAGCAGGTAATAATGCAATGGAATGTTTTGCCATGGTGGAGAAACCAATAAGGGCATCTGCGGGATACTGCAAGTCATTAGTGACATGAAATTCAATAAGGTTAGGGGCAAAGCTCTGTGGAGTTTGACTTCAAGGGTGACTCTTCCCTTAACCTTAAACTCTGAGCCGTTAACACCACATAGGCGAATGTCTGGTGGTTCTAGGAAACTGACGTGGTTGTGATGGCGATGAATAATTTGTAAGGAATTTTCGGAGATGAGATTTACTATAGATCCTGTGTCCAAGAAGAATGACGTTGGTATGTCATGACTGCTTCCGAGAATGACTAAACCCGAGGATGTAATGGGACCTACATGGCGGATGGGGAGTTGGGTTTCTGGTTCTACGTGATATTGGTCCGGTACAGGCGCGGCGCTTCCCCCGACTGTGGGCGGTTGAGGTAACGACATTCCTCAGTGGTGTAAGTCGTGCTTGATTTGTGGTATTTGCAGTGTGGACAACGTGAGCGGGAAGGCGTACGCTGTCTGGTTTGGGAGTGAGGACATCTGTATGTATGGTCGCAACTGGATGTTCGATGTCCAGGATGACCACAGTACCAGCAAAGAATCGAAGATTGTCTGTTCCGTCAGGCGCTAGATTGATCACGACCTGCGGTAGGAGAGCGATGTGTGGCAGGTCTGCCGCGTGTGGTGGGATGGGAGCGAGATTGGTCTGGGGTAGTGGAGATGTGACAGACTGAGGAGGCCAAGGGTTGGGTGGTGCCCTGACGCGTGTAGTTCGAACCTGTTCTTTCATGAATGGCTTTAGTGACCTGAATAATCTTATCTCCTGGATTGAAACCGATTTCCAAGGCTAGCTCTCGCTGTTTAGGAGTAAGCCAGTGAAGGAATCTCAGGTAACCAATTAAGTCAGCAAAGTTGGTGAGTGAAAGCATTGGAACGCCATTCTTGTCTTCTAACCATTTCGTGCCTACCAGTAATTGGAGCATCTCGCTACTAGTTGCTTTCATGGCGGCGGCAGCTTCGCGGAGCTTGGCATATTGCGCTGGGACGTGCAAGTCCTCATCTAGTTGGTTTAGGAGATTAATGAATCCCATGAGAGACGCGATATTTGAATGCTGGCAACAAAGGCTGATGAGTTCCGTACGAAAATCAGCAAAGGTACGAATGCTATCGAAATGTCCTGCACGGATCGCGGATCCGATGTCTGATTTACCGTGATGCAAGCAACCGAGGAGGTAAGCTACTTTGAGCTATTCCTCAGTAATTTGTCTATTATTTATTTCGGTTTCGACTTCTCTGAGGAAATCATAGACAGACCAAGTTGGGTCCTGGCCGGTAAATTTGGGACGATTGGCATCGTCGAGATAGATAGACTGTGGAGGGTTGGCCATGGCTGGAAGTGTAGAAGTGGCGGCAGGAGAGGTGGGGGAGAGAGAGAAGGTAGTGGCCGTTAAGGGCGAGCAAGACGGGGTATGAAGGGAGGCAGGAGAGGGAACGACAGGGGAAGGAGTAGAGGAAGAAGAAGGGAGTGTAGAGGCAGGAGTAGAGGAGGAGGTATCTGGATATACGAGGGTAGGACGGGTAGTAAGTAATTCTGCAGGAAGTGAAACGGGAGTCTCAAGTACAGGGCGGTGGTATGCTTTGCCACTTCGTAAATGAGTGATTGTGTTAGAGTCGGCAGACGGGGTATGAGCAGGGGATGTTTCCAGGTCGAGAGGGCTGGTGGTAAGCGGTTGACGTGGAAAGTATGACATTTAATGCGGCAATGGAAGATGAAAGGATGAAGATGGATACAGAGGTGGAAATGTATAAATAACAATGAGAGAATGGAATACACTAGGGGTGAAAATGAATGAAGGTGCGGGGATGAATGGTTTAAATAAAATGCGAAGGATGAGATGGAATATAAATAACGTAGGTGAAGATGAAAACGGGGCAATGGAAATGAGATGGAATATTTACAATAACCAATCTGTAGAGAAAATCGAGGATAATCTCTATAGAAAGGAAAGATATACAATAGTTACACAGTAGAAACGGGAGTGTCGAGAGGTATGACGTGCAGGGTGGCTGGGCGTAGCTGGGCTGGGGCGGGGCGGGGCTGGGTGGGGCTGGGCTGCGGGGTAGAGACAGCTGGGTGGAGAGGAGAGGAGACGCCGCGATGAATCACCGGCAGGGAGTGGCGGTCTTAGGAGGCTCCGTAATGCAGACCAGATGCGGGCGACGGCAGAGGCCGGTGGTGGGTGGTGAGGCAGATGTCGGCGCAAGGCAGGTGTAGAGCTGGTGAATTGCAAATGCAGAGAATGGTGGTGGGCAGACAGCGGGCAGACAGTGATAAGTGGCACCGTGGGGGCAGGAGCTATGACGAGTCCGGAACAGGTGCTGGGAACAGGTGCAACAGGTGCGTAGGTCGGCGACGGCGTCACATGCGGTCAGGAACAAGGCGTATGGGTGCGGTGGTTTGAGAGGTGAGCACTGGTGAGAAAAATGGTACACTCGAAAAGCACAGCCAAGGTATAGAGGCACGGAGAAAGGGCGAGGCTGGCAGATGCGAGACGTCGTGTATCTTGTTGTATCACTAAAAATCCAAGGAGGCGGTCAAAATGTGATGGTTCGAAACACCGCTGCTACCAAATGTAACTTGCAATACTTTGGTGATAGAAACTCCGTGTACAAACAGCTAGATAAGGAGTTTATTAAGAGCTCACAGTAAAACAGTCTGCCCGAGTCGGCTGTCTGCTAAGAACTGATGCAATAACGCCGTCTTCAGGCGTGGGAGAGCATGCTGACCTAGCAAATTTAGTTGGGGTATGTATGCATTGGGGGGGAACATATATACATCGGGGGTAGACATATTGTGGAGGGGGTACATAAATTTGACTCTCTTTTACTGTTTTTTTTTTTTTTACTCCATAGAGGCGGTGGCAGAATCGGTAGAAAGGTGGCCTGGAGTCCTAATGGACCCAGGTTCGAATCCCAGCTGGGGCAGGGAGCAGTTTAAGGATTTGAATTTCATAAAAAGCCGATTTTTCTGATTACCAGATGACCCGCCGACATGTCATAAAAATACACCCGCTAATAGCAGTACACCAGTCCTGTATGAGACAACCTTAGCATTTATTCAATATGGATGGGTGGTGTTAGCGCCGAAGTGGTGACATGTGGAGATGTAGGAGGACTACTGGGCCCCAAAGAGGACTACTGGGACTTGGGGATAGGCACTGAAGCCTTTGGCCAGAGACAGACATGTAAAAAAAAAAAAAAAATGGGGGCTACATGCCTTTTGTTCTTCCTTCATAACATTTACCACAAAGAATTCTCATAGCTATTATATCCCTGTGTTATGCCATTTGTTCTTGGGGAACTTTATATATATATATATATATATATATATATATATATATATATATATATATATATATAAGACTCTGTGTTACAGTAGTAAAGTGTGTGTTTTCGTACGCTGAAGAACGAGGGTTCGCGCCCCGCTAGGGTAATAAACTTTGGGAGCGTTCTTCTGGCCACGTACTGCATTGGCAGACACAAGGGGTGCTGTGGATGAACCAGTGTCGCATACTATAAAGTATGCTTGCACCCATTCGGCTTGCGTGGGCCGATTACACTTGGTTCACAGACTACACACACATATCCAAAGCTACTCCAACACAACAATTATACTTATAAGCACTTCCCACCCTACATACAAACTCTGCTAGACAGCCTAAGCCACTTGGTAGAGATACATTGGCTGTATCGTCCCCACTTCGGTAGGGATAGGCCGGTCCTGCAGTGGACACTCAAACGGCTGATTATATATATATATATATATATATATATATATATATATATATATATATATATATATATATATATATATATATATATATATGTATATATATATGTATATATATATATATATATATATATATATATATATATATATATATATATATATATATATTTATTTATTTATTTATATTGTCACGAATTCGCGCAAACATATTTTTGTAAATTCGTGACATTGTATCTCAGTGAGAAAACCAAGAATTCTAGTGGAATTCCCACTGGGCATCACTCAGTTCAACTGTCCTCGTATTCACTCTATCGGGATGGTTTTCAGAACATTTCTCACTGTTTCACAAGTGATCATTCTTACCCAGGACATTAAAGCTTCACTGAGTGATTTATTGTGAGCATATATCGCTCACTTTCTTTCCATTGACCGTTGAAGTTCGAACACGGCCATCCCTCGCCCCCTTTCATAATTTGAAGTTAGTCAGCTTTGAGTCGTTGCGAGAGTGGATCGTTTGTGCCCAGCGTAAGGCAGCGCCACCATTGTACAGCGAGTTCCTGAATCTCCACCTAGACGGTGACTTGGCGAAGAGGGTTAAGCGAATTGCAGCATCCGATGTCCTGCACAGGTGCCCAGTTCTTTTCGCTCAGCTCCCCTCCACTGACCAGTATTTCTTTTCTTTTCTTTTTCCTAGGTTTAAGTGTGTTTAGTTTCTGAATGAGCGAGTGAGTGTATTCTCCTTGTTATTTTGAATTCATTCTTGAGAGTCATGTAACAAAGTTATTTCATTGTAATTAATAAATTGACAGTTCTTTTTCTTTAAGCTTAATGTAGTTAAACTCGTGTTTTATTTCTCCACATTAAGCTTATTTTAGTTGCCGCTCCTAGTTTGCACAAACGCTTTACATTATTCATAACTGGTTCTTAGGCCAGTTCTTTTGTATCAAGCTTAAATCCGTTGTGCCAGCCAGGAGTTAATGCACGGGCAAGAACCTGTTTATCATTATTAGCATTAGTTATTGATTGTCAGGGGTGGAGTCACTTTCTCAAGAGGCTAACAGTACTAACAAACAGCACGCGTGAGTAATTAGTCTCTGCTGTGTACTGTTGAGAAAGTTTATAAATTCTCGTCCTTAGAGAATCGGCGAAGTAAGCCGGCATAAAGTAAAACATACTGCTTGATTTTCACAACTCAATTCCTTGTCTCTATTTTCAAGCAACATTTAAACATTATTTATTCTTAAATTCACATCCCCCCATGATATATATATATATATATATATATATATCTATATATATATATATATATATATATATATATATATATATATGTAATAGGCCACACATTCACACACAGATCAGTATTAATGTAAGCAATATTATACCAAGCCCTTTTGTCATTTGGATGGTTATTCTGTCGCGGAACACAGATGACTTCAGGATTTTTTTTTTTTTTTTTTTTTTATTGAGGGGGTGAGATATTAGCACTTCCCAAAGGATTTTTCACAACTCTTGCCTTTGCAGCTGACCGATGTTCCTAACCCTTCTTTGTAATGTTTGGCACAAACTTTGGGAAGCAGACAGACGCGGACTTAGGATTAAACCATTTAATACATATTAATGTGTATGCAAGAGTGCGTATGTGAGAATACAGCTTGCTTGGGTTATATAATTCGAGGCATGTTCTCAAAGCACATCGTAAATCACTCACTGCACACCATGTATTAACTAATCCCTTGCAGCCTTCAAACTTTACCTCTTAGCTTGTGGCGCCCATCATCTCTATTTCACTACGAGTATTATTACCCTCATTTGATTTGGTGCCGTGGCATTATATGTCAGTGTGATTCTTTGTTGTGGTATTTGTTTATGGTGTTGACTTTACTGTGCTTACTTTCTTAAGAAAGTACACAGTTCTTGTATTGTGTAATGTGTTTATTTTTGATGTGGGAGCATGTCTTGAAGCATCCCTCTCCGTCAAGTACACCCATAGACTTTAGCAAAGCCCCATATTAACGATACTGTTGGTTCAGCATCTGTCTGGTATTTTGTACTTGATAACCCTTGCTCGACAGCATAGGGTGCTTTGTTTTGGGTCGTGTGTGTGTGTGTGTGTGTGTGTGTGTGTGTGTGTGTGTGTGTGTAGCAACTGGGACTAGTTTAGTGAGTGGATGGGGACCTGTGGGATCGTGTGGAGCAATAAAGTAGTTGTTATAGAAAGGCAAACAACTACTGTATAGTCCAGGCCACATAAATCATCACCAACCACACCATATATTATTCTGATATTTTACATTATCAGTGTACCTCACGCTGGGGAAATTATTTTGGTAGTGTCTGTCGGAGCAAACACAGGGTCCATATGTCACCTACATCATTTGTTGTGTGTTGCCGGTATGGCTCAGGTGGCTAGTTTGAAGAGTTAAGAGGTTTTGGCTGTTTCGTGAAATTATTAATCAACAGTTAAATCAATGGTTGTTATAAGGAAGACACTTCATAGCACGAAATTTAGCAGGGTGGCAGAGATGTTTCTGCAACACACGAGAATTATAATCGAATTATATGGACCATCCAGTATTTGGTTGTCTAATGGTCTATGATCACTAGTATTTATGCTTTCCAGTGGATTGCTTGCACACACTTGATATATTCAGGCAGCACAACTAAGCATGTTCTCGCCGTGTTTTACGGCTGCTGGGGGGCAACTGATACACAGGGTCAAAGAACACTTTCCGTGTCTAGAGAAATGACTCGCCTCAATCCAATGCCTCGTTTATTGATATAGGTGTAGTCTGAGTGCAGTTAGAGTTACGTAGATGAAGTGTTGCTGTTGAGGTGACTTTGATCACGCATATGAGTACCAATACAATGGTATTCTACAACACCTCTTAAATATCCTCCCCGTACCAGATGAAACCATGTTTAGAGGAACTGAAAGAGACACGCTACCTATCCAACCACTGGAGTCTCATGTGTTATGGACAGATTTGAATTTCCAAGAGAGGGCTGTAGATTTTTGATTGTTTAAGGCCGTGACAGGGGTTGGCTGGTATTCTACCCTTCTGTGGTGTAGAGTACTGTAGATTATATCCCAACAAGGGTGCTATGGGCCTAGTATTATTTTTTTTTTTCACTTACCACTTCATTTACAGTTTCGAAGTTCCTAAGTAAGCTAGTACCAAAAACATTTATCTATTTGTTTGGCAAGATTTCATCATGATTTAGCGTTCTTTACAAATTCTGAGTTTGCAACAGGTGAAGCAGTGCTAAAACTCATATAATAGCTATTTATTTGTGGCAGCAGGAGCTCATTAGATTTCGGCAAGGTTCTGAAGTAGTGTCAAGGAACTGTAGGCTGCACCTGTACAACTGTTCACCGGCACTATTAATTCCTCAACATATTATATACTTAAAAAAAAAAAAATACGATGAGAATTGAACAGACTGCATCACCAGACAAATCGTAGATATGTATAAGTTTACTTATCGTATTACTTGAGTTGCGTTTCTATTACTGGCTGGACAAGCAGACTTAGAAACATATAAAGGTATGCATCAGTCTGCGGCATTTAAGCCATAAACTGTTATATCGGCTATATTATCAGTAGCTGCAGCTTAGTGTGGTGTAGAGCAGTGTAGTGAAGTGTAGTACAATGCTGGCGTACGATTATTGTCTGTTGTAATACCAAAGATATATTGTGATTGCTGAATGACCATTATTTAGTCCAGAAAAACTCACAATGAAAGCACATCGCAAGATCTTATTATCTAAATTTCATACCTTATGTTCACAACGTCTGTATACATAACCTGGACCCATAACCTAGTCCTTTTATGTCTTCAACACCTCCACACACCCAGGTTGGTATTAAATCTAAGGTGCAGAATAATACTTTCCCAAAATTCGGAAGTCAAGGTGCACTGATAGTAGACAAAGAAAATGCTTAGGTAAGACTACCTGTACATATATACATCCATACATATATATATCACATATACATACACAAACGAATCAGCTGCATGTAGGATCCATGGTTAAAAGTAATACCGTTTTCCTCAAGGACAAAGAGTACACGGTTGGGAAGAAGCTTTCTTGTACCTACATGATGTGGAGATGTCAATGCACGAGACCGGACGAAAAATTTTGTGTGATAATTTTTTTATGACACGCATACATTCGTAAGTAAATACACAAATACAAAGAGGTATTGTAAAGTTCTACAACTTCAAAGAGAACTGCTCAGACAGCAAAAGATGTTCTTAATTGTCTTGTCTGTCTTCTATTTCGTAATATATTTAACGACTCTCTCTCACTGGCAGGATAGACGTCAGATCCAGAGTGGAAGAAATGTCAAGAGTCAGACTTGAAACATAAGTGAAATATGTTTTGGAGTGTTTCGTCAAAGTTAGTTGGATTTACAACATTTTTTTATTTTTTTTATTGGGCTTATACAAGGCATGATAAGTGTTAAAGGTAGTGAAGGTGTTAAAATTACAGCCCTTGTAGTTGCAAAAAATGTGCAATAAAATGCACCACAAAGGAATAATGAAAAACAACCAGCAACTGATCTATTGGTTTTCGAGGATGTTTGTTGTAATGTTATAGCAAATAAAATTATTGTATGGGTTGAAGGAATAGCAGGAAGACCATCCCCTCTCCTGCCCATCAAACTCTTTAAACCAAAGCCTGTACGAAGGAGCGAGAAGGACCATCATGGAGCAAAGAATGGCTGTCATGGAAATTTCATAGGAAAAATGGAAAGGAAATCATATTCTGCACTACTTTATCCTACAAGTAACATTGTCAGTAATTTGTACAGATCTTTGATATTTTGCGGAAATGTCGTCAAGGGTTTGAACTGCAACATACTTCCGAAACGTATTGTTTTGCAGTGAACATTTTTTAAAAGATTAGAATATCACATTTTACTACATTGGAGGGCAAATTAGTATTTATATTTCCAGCTCTGCCGAAAAAAAAGCTCTATGTGAGTACCATCAATATTATATCTTCCTCAGCTGTAGTATAATTCTGCCAGTCCTGTGTGAAGTATTTTTGATGGTCATATTGTAACATCCTTTAAAGATCGTGTATGACTGGAAAGAATGCCCTCTTAATCTGCACTCTATTCAAACATATTCAACTCTTCTATGCTTTCTTTCCTTCTCTCCCTCTCTCTCTCTCTCTCTCTCTCTCTCTCTCTCTCTCTCTCTCTCTCTCAACCCAGGTATCATTTTCGCCTCCATTCGCTACACTATATCTATCTATCTATCTATCTATCTATCTATCTATCTATATATATATATATATATATATATATATATATATATATATATATATATATATATATATTGCCAGACGCCTCAATTCCGTTTGGGGTACCCACAAACAAATCGCCTCCAAGTCGCCCTGTCCCACGCCATTTCACTGCCCTGCTCCCAATTCACACCCCCCTCTCTCATATACCTCTCCACCCCATCCCTCTATCTCATCCTCGGCCTCCCCCTCCCTCTTCCCTCCTCCACCTCACTCACATACACTCTCTTCGTCAGTCTTTCACCCTCCGTTCTCTCCACATGGCCAAACCACCTCAGTGTGTTCTTCATAACGCTTCCTATCACATCCACATCCACACCACAACGCTCCTTTATATCCTCATTCGTCAGCCTATCTCTCCATGTGACTCCACAGGCTCCTCTTAAATAACTCATTTCCACTGCTCTCACTCTTGACTTGTGTCCTTCCAACAACGTCCAAGCTTCACGTCCATACGTTAGAGTTGGTATCACAATACTGTCATGTAGTAACTTTTTCACTTCCATGCTCACTTCCCTGTTTCTTATCACTGCTTTCAAAGAACCAGCAACCTTTCTTCCTTGCTGTACCCTTTCAAGCACTTCACCCTCCAAACCTCCATCATTACTCATCACACTACCCAAGTACTTAAACGTACTCACATTTTCCAATTCCTCACCATCCAACCTCGCTGTACATTCACTGACTTCACCCCTTTCAAAGACCATCACTTTACTCTTCCCTACATTCACCTTTAGATTCCGTTTCTTACATACTCTCCCAAACTCATCCACCAAGCCTTGCAGCTCCCCTTCGTCTTCACTCAACAACACAGTATCATCTGCAAACAACAGTACAGGGAGTTTCCAAACACTATCCTCTCTCACCAGGGCCACTCCAACATCCACTACCCTACCTTGTACCTCTCTTATTACCCCATCCATGTACAGATTGAACAACCATGGAGACATGACACATCCCTGTTTCAAACCAACTTTCAAAGAGAAAAATTCACTTAGTTCACCATCCACACGCACTGCAGCCTTCGCACCATCGTACATACTCTTCACAGCATTCAACAGCTTCCCATCTACTCCATATATTCTTAACACTTTCCACAATCCTTGTCTATCCACCCTGTCATATGCTTTCTCCAAATCCATGAAAGCCGCATACAACTTCTTTCCCTTCTCTAGAAACTTTTCCACTAAAGATCTAAGAATGAATATCTGATCTACACAACCTCTTCCCTTCCTAAATCCTCACTGTTCTTCTCCAACTAATTTCTCTGTTCTTTCTCTAACTCTGTCAATAAGTATCCTACCATACACTTTTCCTATTATTCTAAGAAGACAAATGGCCCTATGATTACCACACACTTCTTTTTCCACTTTTCCTTTGTACAAAGGAATAATTATACCTGACTTCCAATCCTCCAGGACTCTACCTTCCTCCCAGGCCAATCTGCACAGCTTCCACATCCATTCAACTACTACCTCTCCCCCATGCTTCAGCATTTCACCACACACTCCATCAATTCCTGGGGCTTTCCCCGATTTAACTTTCTTCATTGCTTCCACAACTTCTATCCTACTGATTTCTTCCTGTCTTCTCACCTCCCTCCTTCTCCCAGCCATTCCCCAGCCACTTATATTCGCATTACTTCCATCCTCTATGCTCAACAATTCCTTAAAGTGCTCTCTCCATCTGCTCACTTTTTCTCTCTTCTCCACTAGTAATCTACCATTTTTATCTTTCACTCCCCTGCTAACCTCACTTCCACCCTGTCTTACTCTTTTCACCTCTTTCCAGAACATTTTCTTACAGTCCCTCCACTTTACACTCAAATTCCTTCCAAATTCCTCATCCACTCTCTTCTTACTCTCTCTTACTAATCCTTTCACCTCTCTCTTTCTACATATAACTCTCTCTTCCGCCTCTCAACTTCTTCCACGCCTCTATTTCTCATCCATTCATTGTATGCTTACTTCTTTTGTGCCACAGCCTGTCTCACCTCTTCAGTCCACCACGCTGTTCCTTGCACCCCCCTCCGTCTTCTCTTCCTTCCACACACCACATCACATGCTGCACATATTTCTTCTGTAAATATCCTACACACACGTTCCACTTCTCTCTTATACTCTGCCTTTTTCTCATCCTCTTGTAACCTTTCCACTCTCCTTGCAACTACTCCTTCCTCTCGTCTTTCCCTTCTTCTATTCCTCCATCTTACTTGAATCCTAATTCTGGCCACCACCAAGTAGTGGTCAGGAAGTCCACTCCCCCAACCTCTATAAGCTCTTGCATCCATTACACATCTTCGCATCCTTTCATCCACACACACATAATCAATCATTGCTTTCCTTTCATTCAGTTCACCACCCACCCTTCTCATCACTCGCCATGTATACCTGTGGATCATTTTATGCCTGAAGAGGGTATTGGCTATCACCAACCCCCTCCCAGCACAAATGTCCACTAACGCACTGCCATTCACATCTCTCTCAGCAGGCACACCCCAGTCACCAACTATTCCATCCACCTTCTCATTCCCAACTTTACCACTTATATCACCGATCAAAAACACTCTCTCATTCCTTCCAAACTTTTCCATGCACACTTCTACATTTGTCCAGAACTCTTCTCTCACTCTTCTAGCACGATCTTGCGTTGGCGCATACACACACACAATCGCCCACATTTGTATTCCAACTTTCAACTTTACCCACACAATCCTTGACCCAACTGATCCATACTGTCTTTATATATATATATATATATATATATATATATATATATATATATATATATACACGAGTATATGTATTTAGGTGTCCATAATTCGACATATTACTCCAAGTGTGGCCATATTAGTGACTTATGTAAGATGACAGTGAAGTGTTCTGGTTTATATTTGAATGTTCTACGTATGAAACTGACTGATTTGCTGGTAATGTTAACAGCCTCCGTACACTGTTTGCTTGATTTAAGATAACTTGTTATCGTAATCCCCAAGTATTTATTTTGATTTACATTGTCAAGATGAATATCTTTTAGACTGCAGGCTGATTTTTGTTTTCCCAATGTTGAACGCTTTGTATTTACTAATATTTAAATCCGTTTGAAATATTTCGGTCCAGTAAGTCAGTCCATCAACTACTTGGTTCTCTAGAGATGTCTTTGCTCTGTAACCAGTTTTAATATCAACAGCAAATCTGGTAGGGAGAGTTAAAGCAGTTTTCACATACCTGTGTAGGGCAGTGAGATCTTTTACTCTCTCTCTCTCTCTCTTTCTTTCTCTCTCTCTCTGTTTATTTATTTACAATTTTTTTTTTCATTTTTGCTAGTCAGACAATTTAATGCAGAACAAAACTTGACTATTAAAGAAGTTAAATCTTTTTCCAACAAACTTGTTTATTGTTGGCCGGCTCTGATCTACTGTTACCATACCCACACATCGTCAGTTTAATCTTCAACCACCAGTACCCACTTCTCTTGTCAAAACCATCAGTCCACTCACAGGCATACACTCAGAAAAGTTCCCTTTCCTCTGTAGTAATTTCAGTAAATAGTTGAGTCACATAATTATTCACCTCTCGTTGCTTACATCCACAAGAACCCACATCAACCATGCAATCACTTTGTTGCAGTATTCCAGTATCACATCTTATCTGTCTCTCAGTAGTGCTGCAGCCTTTCCTTTCCTGTCAGTCAATTTTCTATCTATCTGTCTATTGCCAGACGCCTCAATCCCGTTTGGGGTGGCCACAAACAAAACGCCTCCAAGTCACCCTGTCCCCCGCCATTTCACTGCCCAGATATTCTCCTACCCTTCTTTACATCCACGAGCATCCGTTCCTTTGCTCTTTTTGGCCCTATTTTCCACTGCAATATTACAAATTATCGCCTATTCATTATCCATCTATTTTCACCAAAACTTCCAGAAACCACACCGGACAGTACAGATACTCTCCGTCGGCCAATCATTCTTTTCTTTTATTTTATTCGGTAGGGGAAACCATTGTTTCAACGCTGAGATTGAGTTCAGCTCACTCATCTGTGTGTGTGTGTGTGTGTGTGTGTGTGTGTGTGTGTGGTCACAGCTCTCCGTACATTTCCAAACCTAAAATAGCATTCGTGTGTGTGTGTGTGTGTGTGTGTGTGTGTGTGTGTGTGTGTGTGTGTGTGTGAGTGCGTGCGTGTGTGTGTGTGTGTGTGTGTGTGTGTGTGTGTGTGTGTGTGTGTGTGTGTGTGTGTCGTCACAGCTCTCCGTACCTTTCCAAATCTACAGTAAAGTAGAATTCGTGTGTGTGTGTGTGTGTGTGTGTGTGTGTGTGGTCACAGCTCTCCGTACCTTTCCAAATCTAAAGTAGAATTCGTGTGTGTGTGTGTGTGTGTGTGTGTGTGTGTGTGTGTGTGTGTGTGTGTGTGTGGTCACAGCTCTCCGTACCTTTCCAAACCTAAAGTAGCATTCGTGTGTGTGTGTGTGTGTGTGTGTGTGTGTGTGTGTGTGTGTGTGTGTGTGTGTGGTCACAGCTCTCTGTACCTTTCCAAAACTCAACTATATTTCGTGTGTGTGTGTGTGTGTGTGTGTGTGTGTGTGTGTGTGGTCACAGCTCTCTGTACCTTTCCAAACCTAAAGTAGCATTCGTGTGTGTGTGTGTGTGTGTGTGTGGTGTCACAGCTCTCCGTACCTTTCCAAACCTAAAGTAGCATTCGTGTGTGTGTGTGTGTGTGTGTGTGTGGTCACAGCTCTCAGTACCTTTCAAAACCAAAAGTAGCATTCGTGTGTGTGTGTGTGTGTGTGTGTGTGTGTGTGTGTGTGTGTGTGTGTGTGTGTGTGTGTGTGGTCACAGCTCTCCGTACCTTTCCAAACCAAAAGTAGCATTCGTGTGTGTGTGTGTGTGTGTATGTGTGTGTGTGTGTGTGTGTGTGTGTGTGTGTGTGTGTGTGTGTGGTCACAGCTCTCCGTACCTTTCCAAACCAAAAGTAGCATTCGTGTGTGTGTGTGTGTGTGTGTGTGTGTGTGTGTGTGTGTGTGTGTGTGTGTGTGTGTGGTCACAGCTCTCCGTACCTTTCCAAACCAAAAGTGGCATTCGTGTGTGTGTGTGTGTGTGTGTGCGTGGTCACAGCACTCCGTTCCTTTTCAAACCAAAAGTAACATTCGTGTGTGTGTGTGTGTGTGTGTGTGTGTGTGTGTGTGTGTGTGTGTGTGTGTGTGTGTGGTCACAGCTCTCCGTACCTTTCCAAACCTAAAGTAGCATTCGTGTGTGTATGTGTGTGTGTGTGTGTGTGTGTGTGTGTGGTCACAGTCCCCGTACCTTTCCAAACCAAAAGTAGCATTCGTGTGTGTGTATGTGTGTGTGTGTGTGTGTGTGTGGTCACAGCTCTCCGTACCTTTCCAAACCTAAAGTAGCATTCGTAGGCTACCTCATTACGACAGTCAGGCAGGACGCGTCTAATTGCATACTCTCACCCGTTTTCCCTATACCTCTCCAGTGCATGATTTAATCAGCACTCTTTCCTGTTCACAACTGGTAAGCCCTGGAGCTGGCTTTCTCAAAATGTCTTCCCCACTGCCTTTGATTTCCAGACATTTCTCTTTACTTCAGTGACTTAGTTTCCTTATCTTCAGATAATTTTATTCACATTTGACAATACTTTACAAACTGAAGAGGTAGGACATAGCCTTCACTGATCTTTTCACTACAAGATATCTCCACTAAGGCACATGGAATTGTGTGGAAGTAGGACAAACAAATCAATAAAGAGTGTCATCGGACTGAAAGAATTAAACGCAATGTGTCCAGTCATCTCGAAATAAACGAGTCTTGGTGATGAATTTCTCAGATTCAATTTTCTTTCGAGGGAATAATTATTTACAAGGTGTCTGCATTTGTTTGTTCCTGTGAAGCAAAAAATAAATTACATAAGTAAAATTTCTTCTTTGCTTTCTCTCTCTCTCTCTCTCTCTCTCTCTCTCTCTCTCTCTCTCTCTCTCCAAACTTCCCCACAGTCCCTTCAGACCAGGTTGCCTCCCAAGGGAAATTAAATTCAAGTTAAGAATTTTCTACGTCGCCGTAACTTATGCTCGTTCTTCCGTTTATTTTACTTTTTTTTTTTTTCACCAACACTATCATCATCACGATCATCATCATATTATTATTATTTACTGTTTTTCCCTCTACTTCTCTCCTTCCTTTCTTCCATTCTTTCTTTCTCAGTTTTTCCTTTCTTCCCCTCTGTTTATTCTCCCTATGTCCACCGTTTCCCGTTTCCTTCCTCCAACCCTCCATATTTTAACTCCTCTATCTCTCTTTCTCGCACTCTTTTTTTCCTTGGTTATCTTCCTTAAACCATCTGTCTAATATAATACTTCTTTTCTTCCTTCCTCCTGTTCTTTCCTTTTTCCTTTTCCCGGTCTCCTCATTCTGCCTCCCCCCCCCCCCCTCTCTCTCTCTGAATCTATACATATCGACCTGGAAAAATTAATAAACTATACTGATAGACGCAAATGAACTTGATGAAATATATGTAGATAACTGTAAGGTAATGCGCTTTGGCAAAAAAAAACATTATATATGAATATGGCATGTTCATTACCACACTGACGGAGGCTCAGGACACAAACAAGAAAATAGCAGCAATTCCCTACATACCTTATATAAAAAAAAAAAAAAAAAAAAAAAAAAAATCATACAAATATCCTACTGTACATACCCTGTTGCTAGAAAAAATACAACGAAAAGAAAGTCAAAAAGACCCAAATCTTTTATATTTATCGTTGTTGTTGTTGCATCAGTTTTGATTAGTTAGTACTGATATTTAAGCTGCTCTTCCCTGCGAGGCATATTACCAGTACGCGCCATGGCCACAGATGTAAACTTTTATAGACTATATCTGGCTGAAGCGCCTTCACCCACTACACCAACATGGTTCTGCATGTTTTGGAGATTTCCATCCAACGTAGTAAATGCTTTCCTAGGTAACAGGAAACTATTTAGACTGTCGGTAATTGCTGAGTATTCTTAAGGCAGCACTGCATCAAATGAGTGGATGGTAGGCATCTCCACTTATCGCAGGAAATACATAATTAAGGTAAGTGAAAATGAGAATCCATCACTCAGTCCTTCACTGTCCCATTCCATGCTTAGGGGTTTCAAGGTTAGGCTACCCAGTCCACACACTTATGGTGAGACTAAGTACTTGTTTCCCTGAGCGGCATCTTGTGAAATGTCACAGCCACGGTTTGGAATTATACATTGATGAACCAGTCCAACTGGTGCGCCTTAGCCAATTAGCCCACCAGGCGTCCATTTTTACATATTTGCTTATATGGTTACAACCCAGTACCTTAAATTTCCTTGGCTGCAGGAAACCATTTAGTTAGTCACTTCGTGCAGTGTTTCCTTATAGGATCAGTACGCAGAGTAAATAAAAATTTAATATATGATTCCGTAAATGAGTGAATACGTAAAGAGTGAATAAGATATTTCCAAAAAAGCAAGTAGGCAATTATTACAAATTAGTATATCTACATAAAGGTAAAAAACAGACTGATGCAATACTTATTTTCTTGAGAGTATGGTTGCCGACATAGGTTAGGAAATATGATTCATTTCAACGATCTATTTGGAGGGCTGAACTGCTTCTCTCATAAGCTAAGTGGAACCCCCAATATTAAATATATTTATTATTATTATTATTATTATTGTTATTATTATTATTGTTAAAAGAGAGAGGTGAGGCTAAATTGAGGAGTGAGATGCAAAGCGTTGATGAACAAGAGATTGAATTAGCAAGGGCTGCGTACTGGAGTTTGAATTCAGAAGTAAGAAGGTTAGCTAGGAGAGATAAAAGAAGATGTGTGGATGAAAAGGTTGCAGAGACTGAAATCTTAATAAACAAAAATGATGGACAGAGTCAAAGAATAGCATATGAATCGATTAGAGAACTGAGTGGTAATGCAGGTAAACGCAAGGAAATACCAGTTAGAGACAGGGAAGGAAATTTATTGACCAAAGATGGAGATATTAAAAATAGATGGAAAGAGCATTTTGAGACAGTTCTTAATAGACCAATACCACCACAAGAGGATATACCGTCTGCTCAGGAAGATTTAAATATAGAAACAGGAGAGTTGAGGCTTGCAGAAGTGGAGAAAGCAGTAAAACAGTTAAAGAATAATAAGGCACCAGGGGAGGATGGTTTATTTCCGGAAATGTTTAAAGTGGAGGGGGATAGATTAATAATGATCTTGACCAAGCTATTCAATAAGATATGGGTGACGGGGTTACTACCATCAGTTTGGAAGAATGGTGTGATTGTTAAAGTTCCGAAGAAGGGAGACCTGAGTGAATGTGGTAATTGGAGGGGAATCTCTTTGTCACCGATAGCTTTGAAAGTTTTCAGTAGAGTGTTGTTAAATAGGTTGGAGCCAGTGGTTGAGGGTATTCTGAGGGATGAACAGGCTGGTTTTAGAAAGGGACGTGGTTGCAATGATCAGATCTTTATAGTTAGGCATTTGATGCAGCAAGTTAATGAAATGAGAGTACCGTTAAGTCTTTGTTTTGTTGATTTTGAAAAGGCTTTTGATAGTGTTTCGAGAGAGACTATGGGGAAGATCATGAGACATTATGGAATACCAGAGGAGTTTGTGAGGGTCATTATGAACATGCATGAGGACACATTTTGTAAAGTGATGGTTGATGGTTGTCTGAGTGATTCGTTTGAAGTCAAGTCCGGAGTAATTCAAGGTGGTGTTCTATCGCCTTTACTATTTATATTGGTCATTGATTACATTATGAAACGCGTTGGAACAGAAACCGGTGCTGGTATACTTTGGGGAGAGAACAGGAAACTTTTGGATTTAGATTATGCAGATGATATAGTTTTGATTTGTGATGGCCCAGAAGAGATGCAGAGAGTGTTGGACTGTTTGGTGAGTGAAGGTCGCAAGGTGGGTTTGGTTATTAATTGTGGAAAAACTTAAATAATCAATATGAATATGGAAAATGCGCAGGAATGTGTAATTGGAGGTATGGTTGTAAAGCAAGTTGATAGGTTTAAATATTTAGGTACTTATTTAGCCAAGGATGGTTCTTTGAACTTTGAATTCGAGGAAGGGTTAAAGAAGGCTAATCAGGCAATGGGAATGCTTAAAAATATTTGGAATAATAACAATTTCTCTGTGCATACAAAAATCAAACTTTATAAGGTAATGGTTAGGAGTATCTTAATTTATGGACACGAGTCTTGGTACAGCACAGTGACTATGGAAAATAAATTCTTGGTGTTTGAAAATAAAGCACTTAGAAGAATATTAGGAGTTAAGTGGTGGGAAAGGATACCAAATAGTAGAATTAGAGAAATAACGGGAGTGCAGCCGGTCGATGAATATGTTAGATTCTCACGATGGAAGTGGCTAGGACATGTGTATAGGAGACAGGGAATAGTACGAGGTACACCAGGGTGGGTGGCACTTGGTATGAGAGGTAGAGGAAGGCCAAAAGAGACGTGGGTGAGGACAATGAGACGGGAAGCTGGAGATGAATGTTGGGGAGATCTTGAGGAGTTAGCACAAGATAGGATGTGGTGGTGTGAGTTCATCGAGGCCCTATGCATCCCCGAGGGTGCCACAGGAAATGATTGATTGATTGATTGATTATTGTTATTATTATTTTCCAGTGTGCACTTGGCATTAAAAGTTTAATAACACCCCAGGGTGAGGGTGAGGGTGAGGAGTCCAAGCAATTACATTAATGGAGGTACTGCCACTTTGGGACCAGCCTATCTAACCTAAACATCCTTCCTCTAAACTCTTCCATTTAATCCCTCTTTTAACTTTCACTTCTCCAGTCCTATATTTTCTTCCTTTTCCTCTTCGTAGTTCTCTTGGCGGAGGGTTAGTGCCTCTCCCCGGAAAACAGCTAACTGAAAAAACAAACAAGAAGCCTCGGACAAGGACTGACCTAAAGATGACAACCCAGTGCCGGACAAAGGACTTGGTAATGGCTACATGGAATGTAAAAGGACCGAATGACAAGGTGAAAGAGAGAGAGATTGTCCAGGTGCTTGAGGGTGCGAAAGTGGATGTATGTGGAATAACTGAAACAAAATGGAGAGGAGAAAATGTGAGAGAATGGGAGTATGGATGGGGTATATGTGCAGAAGTAGGTGAGAATGAGAGGGCAAAGGAAGGAGTAAGTATAGTTGTGAGTAAAAGATGGAAGAAGAGCATAAGACAGTATGGATCAGTTGGGTCAAGGATTGTGTGGGTTAAGTTGAAAGTTGGAATACAAATGTGGGCAATTGTGTGTGTGTATGCGCCAACGCAAGATCGTGCTAGCAGAGTGAGAGAAGAGTTCTGGACAAATGTGGAAGTGTGCATGGAAAAGTTTGGAGGGAATCAGAGGGTGTTTTTGATCGGTGATATGAATGGTAAAGTAGGGAATGTGAAGGTGGATGGAATAGTTGGTGAGTGGGGTGTGCCTGCTGAGATAGATGGGAATGGCAGTGCGTTAGTGGACATTTGTGCTGGGAGGGGGTTGGTGATAGCCAATACCCTCTTCAGGCATAAAATGATCCACAGGTATACATGGCGAGTGATGAGAAGGGTGGGTGGTGAACTGAATGAAAGGAAGGCAATGATTGATTATGTGTGTGTGGATGAAAGGATGCGAAGGTGTGTAATGGAAGCAAGAGCTTATAGAGGTTGGGGGAGTGGACTGTCTGACCACTACTTGGTGGTGGCCAGAATTAGGATTCAAGTAAGATGGAGGAATAGAAGAAGGGAAAGACGAGAGGAAGGAGTAGTTGCAAGGAGTGTGGAAAGGTTACAAGAGGATGAGAAAAAGGCAGAGTATAAGAGAGAAGTGGAGGAACGATTGGGCAAATATGAATTGGAGCAGATGGGGGACGTGGAAGGTGTGTGCAGGATATTTACAGAAGAAATATGTGCAGCATGTGATGTGGTGTGTGGGAGGAAGAAAAGACAGAGGGGGGTGCAAGGAACAGCGTCGTGGACTGAAGAGGTGAGACAGGCTGTGGCACAAAAGAAGAAAGCATACAATGAATGGATGAGAAATAGGGGCGTGGAAGAAGTTGAGAGGCCGAAGAGAGAGTTATATCTAGAAAGAAGGAGAGAGGTGAAAAGATTAGTAAGAGAGAGTAAGAAGAGAGTGGATGAGGAATTTGGAAGGAATTTGAGTGTAAAGTGGAGGGACTGTAAGAAAATGTTCTAGAAAGAGGTGAAGAGAGTAAGACAGGGTGGAAGTGAGGTTAGCAGGGGAGTGAAAGATAAAAATGGTAGATTACTAGTGGAGAAGGGAGAAAAAGTGAGCAAATGGAGAGAACACTTTTTGGAATTGTTGAACATACAGGATGGAAGTAATGCGAGTATAAGTGGCTGGGGAATGGCTGGGAGAAGGAGGGAGGTGAGAAGACTAGAAGAAATCAGTAGGATAGAAGTTGTGGAAGCAATGAAGAAAGTTAAATTGAGGAAAAACCCAGGAATTGATGGAGTGTGTGGTGAAATGCTGAAGCATGGGGGAGAGATAGTAGTAGAATGGATGTGGAAGCTGTGCAGATTAGCCTGGGAAGAAGGTAGAGTCTCGGAGGATTGGAAGTCAGGTATAATTATTCCCTTGTACAAAGGAAAAGGGGAAAAAGAAGTGTGTGGTAATCATAGTGCCATTTGTCTTCTTAGTATAATAGGAAGTGTGTATGGTAGGATACTTATTGACAGAGTTAGAGAAAGAACAGAGGAATTAGTTGGAGATAAACAGTGAGGATTAAGGAAGGGAAGAGGTTGTGTAGATCAGATATTCATTCTTAGAACTTTAGTGGAAGAGTTTCTAGAGAAGGGAAAGAAGTTGTATGCGGCTTTCATGGATTTGGAGAAAGCATATGAATGGGTGGATAGACAAGGAGTGTGGAAAGTATTAAGAATATATGGAGTAGATGGGAAGTTGTTGAATGCTGTGAAGAGTATGTATGATGGTGCTAAGGCTGCAGTGCGTATGGATGGTGAACTAAGTGAATTTTTCTCTTTGAAGGTTGGGTTGAAACAGGGATGTGTCATGTCTCCATGGTTGTTCAATCTGTACATGGATGGGGTAATAAGAGAGGTACAAGGTAGGGTAGTGGATGTTGGAGTGGCCCTGGTGAGAGAGGATAGTGTTTGGAAACTCCCTGTACTGTTGTTTGCAGATGATACTGTGTTGTTGAGTGAAGATGAATGGGAGTTGCAAGGCTTGGTGGATGAGCTTGAGAGAGTGTGTAAGAAACGGAATCTAAAGGTGAATGTAGGGAAGAGTAAAGTGATGGTCTTTGAGAGAGGTGAAGTCAGTGAAAGTGCAGCGAGGTTGGATGGTGAGGAATTGGAAAACGTGAGTACGTTTAAGTACTTGGGTAGTGTGATGAGTAAGGATGGAGGTTTGGAAGGTGAAGTACTTGAAAGGGTACAGCAGGGAAGAATGGTTGCTGGTTCTTTGAAAGCCGTGATAAGAAACAGGGAAGTGAGCATGGAAGTGAAAAAGTTACTACATGACAGTATTGTGATACCAACTCTAACGTATGGACGTGAAGCTTGGACGTTGTTGGAAGGACACAAGTCAAGAGTGAGAGCAGTGGAAATGAGTTATTTAAGAGGAGCCTGTGGAGTCACATGGAGAGACAGGCTGACGAATGAGGATATAAAGGAGCGTTGTGGTGTGGATGTGGATGTGATAGGAAGCGTTACGAGGAACACACTGAGGTGGTTTGGCCATGTGGAGAGGATGGAGGGCGAGAGACTGACGAAGAGAGTGTATGTGAGTGAGGTGGAGGAGGGAAGAGGGAGGGGGAGGCCGAGGATGAGATGGAGGGATGGGGTGGAGAGGTATATGAGAGAGGGGGGTGTGAATTGGGAGCAGGGCAGTGAAATGGCGGGGGACAGGGCGACGTGGAGGCGCTTTGTTTGTGGCCACCCCAAACGGAATTGAGGCGTCTGGCAATAGATAGATAGATAGATAGTTCTCTTTCTCTTTTGACTTGTTTTCCTGTCCTATATCTACTTCGTTTTCCTCTTCCTCTTTCCCCTTCTCTCTCTTTTCCAGCTTTCTTCCCCTTCTTCCTCCACCACATTACTTTTCCTCTTCCTCCGTTCTCCTCGTCCTCTTCCATCTTCCTTCATTCCTTCTTCCTCCTCTCCCTTTCCTCTTCCCGTCTTATTCCTTCTTCCGTATACCCCCATCCCTGTCACTTCAATTCCAATCTGTTCTTCCTTTACTCCCCTGCGTCCTTTTCCTTTCTCATTCCTTCCTCCTCCTGTTTATCCTTCCTTAGTTGTGAACTAATATTTTCCCTCCTACCAATCTTTCTCCGTCCGTCCTTCTTCCTCTCCTTCAACATATCTTCTATTAGTTGTTATTTTTTCACCTGACATATAAATCTGCCTCCCAGTTACCCTTTCCCCATTTTTGTAGGAGTATTTGTAAAAGCTCATCCAGTGGTTAGGTGGCATATTAGGCTGGATTTATTTGTTTAGTGTGTGTGTGTGTGTGTGTGTGTGTGTGTGTGTGTGTGCTTCCGTGTCTGTCTTTCAGCCTGTGTGTCTGTGGCTATGTGTTTTGCTTGTGTTTCTGTCTCGTCATAGACGGTCATTGGTCTTTTAAAACAATTGCTAGTGGTGGTCCAGAGGCTGTTTAATATATATATGGATGGGGTTGTAAAGGAGGTGCAAGGTAGGGCAGTGGATGTGGGGGTGGCCCTAATGAATGAGGATGAGATTTGGAAGATTCCGGTGTTGCTGTTTGCTGATGATACAGTATTGTTGAGTGAAGATGAATGGGAGTTGCAAGGTTTGGTGAATGAATTTGGGACAGTGTGTAGGAGGAGGAAGCTGAAAGTTAATGTAAACAAAAGTAAAGTTATGGTGTTTGAGAGGAATGAAGTCACAGAGTGTGAAGTGAGGTTGGATGGTGAGGATATGGAGAATGTGAGTGCATTCAAGTACTTGGGTAGTGTGATGAGTAAGGATGGAACTTTGGGGGATGAAGTATGTGAAAGGGTACAGCAGGGAAGAAAGGTTGCTGGTACACTGAAAGCAGTGATGAGAAATAGGGAGGTGAGTATGGAAGTTAAGAAGTCACTGCATGATGGTATTGTGATCCCTACCCTGACGTATGGAAGCGAGGCGTGGACCTTGCAAGAGGGGAACAAGTCAAGAGTGAGAGCAGTGGAAATGAGTTACTTGAGAGGAGCATGTGGAGTGACGTGGAGGGACAGGTTGACGAATGAAGAAGTGAAGGAACGTTGTGGGGTAGATGTGGATGTGGTTGAAAAGATTAGGAGAAATACACTGAGGTGGTTTGGACATGTGGAGAGAATGGAGAATGAAAGACTGACTAAGAGGGTCTATGTAGGTGAGGTGGAGGGAGGGAGAGGGAGGGGTAGACCGAGGATGAGGTGGAGGGATGGAGTTGAGAGGTATATGAGGGAGGGGGGGTGAGTTGGGGGGAGGGGGGTCAAATGGTGGGTGACAGAGTGACTTGGAGGCGTTTTGTCTGCGGCCACCCTTTGCGGGATTAGGGCGTCGGGCTATAGATAGATAGATAGATAGGTCCAGAGGTTTCCGTCATTATACCAATACATCTTCTTCGGAATTACTCATCGACTGAACTGAACTGTTTTCAGAATATCATTACCCCAGCATTAGGTCCTTGGATAAAATTTACCTGGTAACGTTATTGGCTATTGTTAGGGGTCTCATGGCAGCCATTTTATTATTTCGTCTTAAGGTTTTTAGTTACTGCCATATTACACACACACACACACACACACACACACACACACACATTTTATATATATATATATATATATATATATATATATATATATATATATATATATATATATATATATCCATCCATCCATCCATCCATCATCCAATCCTATGTTGCCCCATGAGGAGCGTAGGAGCCAGGGGCTAGGCAAGTTGGTCCTGGCATTTAAGATGAGAGTGACCAGCCTCACTCATCCCTGAGTGGCATTACGTGAGCAATAAACCCCAACCACTCCTTGGATATCAACCTTCACCGGCTCAATCCGATTGGAGCACCGTTATTACCCACTAAACCACCAGGCGCCAAAATTTGGTTGTATGGTTACCACCCAGCGTAGCAAATGGTTTCCTGGTGTACAGGAAACCATTTGGCTTGTCACTCATTGTAGAGTCACCCACAGGCAGAAGGAAGAGGAAAGAATGAAGGAAAGAAAGACACAAGAAGGAGTGTAAAGTATCCCGCAGGCAGAAGAAAAAGGAAAGAATGAAGGAAAAAAAGACAGAAGAAGATGGATGGAAAGAAGGATGGAGAGGAAAGGGCAGACACCTGACAGCAGCACTGTGGTAGGTGCGGGCGCTCACCATCCACTCACTTGATGTAGGGTATATATATATATATATATATATATATATATATATATATATATATATATATATATATATATATATATATATATATATGTATACGTGTAACTCTCGATTCTTGTAGTAGGAATTAAAGATGAATACAGGGAGTTTATCTTGATTTATTATCTTCAGAGAAAATCTTAAGTTGAGCAGTGTATGTATTACAGAGACTGAATACAGTAAGTAAGTCTAGTTGGACCCCTCTTCTTGTTCACTCTCTCCACTACCTTTCGGTTCTATAGCTAGCCTCCTTCTGAGCTCTGCTTCCTAAATGCTGGTGCAGCAGGGGTCGTGTCACGTGTGTTACACTGTGGTTGGAAAGTTCTAGAAACCTGTGTGAGTATGTGTGTATGTGTGTGTATGGTCACTAGGCTTTGTTCGTATGCTATCTCACTGACACACTACCTATATCATCCCCTGACTTGCTACTTCCTGTGTATTGTCAACATTTCCTCAGTTAACTTGCAAAATCATTTCCCGTTCCCAGGCTTGCCTGGAGCTCTGTCTATCTATCTATTTATCTATCTATCTATCATGATTTATAATTATTATATGGAGTCCTCACATTGCTCGGCCACGCTGCTGAAGGTCCTCCGACAGCAATCATCATTAACATATGCTAATCTATTAGTACACAACATTGATTATAATATTGTATACATATAATATTCATAGTAAATTGCAATGATCTAGTAATATTACATTTTAAACAAGTTGTATACATATTTGAATAAATGCACTAAAGGTAAACTATTTAACAGTAATACAGTATGTACACCCTCAATCCAAAGTTTCTGAACCCCCCTTGGCGTGAGAGCGGTCGAAGCCAGGGATGTGGAATGGCCAGGCGAACGGACAGTGGTTGAGGAGACGAAACCACGCCCCCAAACACCGTCACTACCACTACTCTTTCTCTCTCTCTCTCTCTCTCTCTCTCTCTTTCTTTTTGATTGTATTATTACCACCGCCAAAGAAGGTTATGTGTTTGCCTGTGTCTGTTTGTTTGTTTGTTTGTTTGTTTGTCTCTTTGTCCGCGAGAAAGGGCCAGTCACCCCTTGGAGGAGGTATGCGTGTTCCGAGTCCCGTCTAATAACCATCATCATCATCATCATCATCATCATCATTCATTATTATTATTATCATCATCATCATCATCATTATTATTATTATTATTATTATTATTATTATTATTATAATTGTTATTATTATATATATTATTATTATATTTATTATTAGTAGTAATATTAGTATTATATTTGCTACATCCTTACACACAACGAATAACATCACCGACATAGTAATGCAGGTAGAAGTGAAAGAGGAACGGACCAATGAAAGAGCCAGTGCTAGAGAACACAGTTTAGAATGTGAGTTGGGTATGGCATTTCGGAACAAAATCTGGGGGAAGGTATGATAACATCTATGTTATTTGAAGCCTATGCAACTGTTCTAGAAGCAGTTGCATGTTGAGACACTCTTTTCAATACTATTTCAGTAGGTTTGATAGGAAAGCTGAATCTGAACTTTTCTCTCATCATGTCTGACGACGATAGTGATGAACTAGTGTGTAACTGCTTGTCATACCCTCACCAACCTCCAGTCCCTCCCCAGTTACCCCTCCCCCTGTCCTTCCCGCTATGGAAGATTCAACACTGGTTCGACCCTTCTGTTTTGAATCTTTTCATTACAATCGAAGCACTGGACCTTTTTTGTATAAGTGCCGGAGAAAGCACAGACCACACAGACAGACTCGGAGGATCACCTGAGGAAGCATCACCGAAGTTTACGCAGAATAAGGTGAGGTTCTAGTTTCATTAATATGTTGCTTCAATATTTAGTGTAATAAACATGACGCACTATCATTGTTGACAAGATTATAGTAATAGGCATTATATATATTGCTAATATTACGTGCTTCGTGTGACTTCATATTATTTTTGTTATAGCTTCAGATGAAAATGAACAAATTATCATGATGTGATAAATTATGAGTTAACGATGGGCTGTTATTCCGCATGACAACTCATAGAACTGGTGATGAGACTGTTGTGAGTGAGGTAATAATCCTGTTTAACACACTAACCAACGTTTCAGTTTCCATAATAACCTCTTCACTCCTAATACAAGTCCCTGACCTTGCCTTATCGGGCAGTTAATCTGGGAAGTTCAGTTTGGTGTGAGGGAAGTGGAGAATAGTGAAGGAATTTATTTGGGAGATAAAGTGTGATGTGAGGGATAACCTTATCTCCATACTTCCCAGGATCCATTGTTACGCGAGTACACACAACAACCTTGGCTGAAGCTCTCACAACACTTCTCGAGTCTCAGTGAGTATCATTTCTGTGTATATATATATATATTTTTTTTTTCGCCGTGTGGTGTGTGTGTGTGTGGTGTGTGTGGGTTGGTGTGAGTGTGTGGGTGTGGGGGTGGGTGTGTGGGTGTGTGGGGGTGTGGAGGTGGGTGTGGGGGTGTTGGTGTGGGTGTGGGTGTGTGGGTGTGGGGGTGTGGGTGTGGGGGTGTGGGTGTGGGGGTATGGGTGTGTGGGTGTGTGGGTTTGGGTGAGTGTGTGGGTGTGGGGGGGTTGGGGGTGGGGGGTGGAGGTGGGTGTGGGGGTGTGGGGGTGGGGTGTGTGGGTGTATGTTTCTTTGTCCGGGTTCTTGTTTGTTTTCGTGTGTGTGTGTGTGTGTGTGTGTGTGTGTGTGTGTGTGTGTGTGTGCGCGCGTGTGTGTGTGTGTGAATGTGTGTGTGTGTGTGTGTGTGTGTGATAATGTGTGTGTGTGAATATGTGTGTGTGTGTGTGTGAATATGTGTGTGTGAAAATGTGTGTGTGTGAAAATGTGTGTGTGAAAATGTGTGTGTGTGTCATAAAAACATTGTAGTTAATTGTAGAGAAGTATATTTTAGACTTGTGGTCGAGCGGCTTTTATATCTTGTAGTAGTTTCCCCACCAGATGTCATGTAGTGACGGGAGAGGTAAAGAATAGTATGGGACTATCTTTATTTGTCTTGGAAATATTAAACAGGTATAATAGTATAAGTCCTGGGTAGCTACCTCCCTGTCTCGCTATCTCTCTCTCTCTCTCTGTTCTCAAGCTAATCTCCGTCTCGACCTCTCTATAGGGTCGCTTGTCTCCTTCTAAACTCTCTTTCCTAAAATCTCGTGTAGTAGGGTGTGTGTGTCCCGCACCTTCCTCATGGCAACAGAACCTTCTCACGAGAGGACTGCTGACAGCTATGAATCATCTCCTTACTGGCCGCTGTCGTCAGCTTTCCCCCGTGTAAGCGTTTAGCGCTGCTCGCTTCTCGCAAACACAACACCTTCTCATCATTTGACTTCCTGCTTCTATCTGTCTCTCTATCTATCTATTTATCTATCTATCTAGTATGATTTGCAATTATAATATGGAGACCTACCACATTGCTCTGCCGCGCAAAATGGCGTACCATCGACATTTAATAGTCATAACATATTAATACATATTATATATACATTATAATGAACTTATAAGCTAATTAAGTGAAATACATAATATTGTAAAGTAACATAATTGTATGAATATTGTATACATATATTATTCATAGTAAATAGTGATTATTCAGTAATATTACGCATATAATTGTGCAATGGTAATACTGCTAGGTTATTACATTACATATTTGAGTTATCACTTTAGTAATGTCTAATATTTCACCTAACTTGTATGATGATACTGGTAATATAGAATTGTGCTATAATTGTATGACTTATAATATTGTACTAACATTGTGGTACTACATAATTGTAATATTTTATGAATTGTTACCAAATATTGTGTTAATGCATAATTGTGTTGGCCTTATAATTATAGTTACATAAAAGTTACATCTTGTTAATGCAACTGTTTTGTCGTTACATAATTGTTACATATCGTTTGTAGGTACATAATTGTTGTTAAAGTTACATAAAAGTTACATCTTGTTAATGCAACTGTTACATAATTGGCAAAGTGTAACATAATGCAATCGTTTGTCGTTACATAATTGTTACATATCGTTTGTAGGTACATAATTGTAGTTAAAGTTACATAAAAGTTACATCTTGTTAATGCAACTGTTACATAATTGGCAAAGTGTAACATAATGCAATCGTTTGTCGTTACATAATTGTTACATATCGTTTGTAGGTACATAATTGTAGTTAAAGTTACATAAAAGTTACATCTTGTTAATGCAACTGTTACATAATTGGCAAAGTGTAACATAATGCAATCGTTTGTCGTTACATAATTATAATATGGAGTAACAATTGTAATAACTGCAGTCCTAACATATGCTGCGGTCGATGATAGTGATGATGTGTCGTGCCACTTGTATGTGGAGACAACAATTTGCTTTTTTGTTTGTAGTTTATGTGGTATTTTGGCTTATGTAGTAACACTTACACTTATTTTCATTTGTTTGTTATGTGATCTTACTCTATTTCTCTTTTTTCTGTTTTACTTTTCTTTCTTTCTTTCTTTTTTTTTTTTTTTTTTTTTTTTTTTTTTTTTTTTTTTTTTTTTTTGTATGTATTGATTTTCCATAGTTTGTTTCTCTTTGCTTGTGTACGCTTGTTTCCATGTTGTTCATGGTTACATAATTACTGGCTAATTTTCTTGGGATACTTTTTCAAAGTTTAGTTTATATTGCACAGATACTATAAAATGATATTATATAGTCCCATATTTTGTTATTTTATATAAAAAAAATATATATACATATATACAGTATTAACTATACACACTGACTTGTTCACCTGTACCTCTCGTGAGTAATATGTGTGTCAGCACTGTGTGGAAATCATTGTCTTCACGATTGTGTTGAAGATGTTCACTCTTGCTAACGGCATTTGTGTTGGCCATTTTTTTTTTTTTTTTTTTTCTAGTTTACCTTGTAACTTAATTTGTATGTTTCCACTAGGTAGCTTTAATTAATAAATGTTTAATACAGTTCTTTTAATTGCTCACTGAGTAACTGTGATGGTATATTTTCTTTATCGCTTGTAGATATAATAATGTATAGTTGTATGTATGAAACACGTATTTTATGTAGGTATAAATGGTAACACTCGTTGGTAGTAAATAAATGTTATAATAAATGAATGAATATATACAGTGTAGAATATTTATTGTTGGTGATTATTTAGTGATTGAGTTATGCAGATAACTGAAGTAAGTATGTGTATTTAAACTGTAACTATACAGTACGTTTTATATGTTTGTGCAGAAGCTTATTGTCTATCACTGTGTATTGTATAAATGAAGTAACTATGTAACTTACTAATTTTTACCGTGGTGGGAAATGGTGTGAGTGGTGGTGCAGGTGGTGTGTTGACTGACGTGGCGTCTGTTCAGCAAGCACGCATGATGACCTCAACTTCCCACACTGGTAGCTGTGGTGAGTGAATGAGTAGCGATGAGTAACTTGAGTGAAGACGAGTGAGTAAGATGAGTTGTAAATCGTGTCTCACTCTTCGTTTGTTTGTTCCCTTTATTCTATGTGGAAGTTTTCTCTGTCCTTTTCTCTAGTGATTTATTCGTTGTAGGATGAAGACTGCCGCTACTTGTAGGTGCGTGTAGAAGATTATACAGACGACGTAGAGTTGTTAATTGTAGTTGATTGTAGATGGCTGTAGTTGATTGTAGATGGCTGTAGTTGATTGTAGATGGCTGTAGACTTTGTAGAACTGAAGCTAACCTTGTAGTCTCGGTTGCTTTTGTAGAAATTTGCTTTTAATTCGGAGACGATGTCCGCAGATTTGCTGGTTTGTCGTTAAGCTACTTGCAAGGCGTCGAGTGATCTCTTGACCTCTGCATCAGCGTAATGATCTGGGAGACGGAGGGGGCAGGAGCTGATATTGTTGGTTGTTGTCAATCTTGATATTTTGTAGGAATTTAATGTTGATTCGTAGACGAGGTTCGTATACGTTCGCTGCTACCAAATGTCATAAAGACTTTGTATCATAAAGCAGCGACTTTGTATTTGCTTGTAGAGGCGTATATTTTAGACTTGTGGTCGAGCGGCTTTTATATCTTGTAGTAGTTTCCCCACCAGATGTCATGTAGTGACGGGAGAGGTAAAGAATAGTATGGGACTATCTTTATTTGTCTTGGAAATATTAAACAGGTATAATAGTATAAGTCCTGGGTAGCTACCTCCCTGTCTCGCTATCTCTCTCTCTCTCTGTTCTCAAGCTAATCTCCGTCTCGACCTCTCTATAGGGTCGCTTGTCTCCTTCTAAACTCTCTTTCCTAAATTCTCGTGTAGTAGGGTGTGTGTGTCCCGCACCTTCCTCATGGCAACAGAACCTTCTCACGAGAGGACTGCTGACAGCTATGAATCATCTCCTTACTGGCCGCTGTCGTCAGCTTTCCCCCGTGTAAGCGTTTAGCGCTGCTCGCTTCTCGCAAACACAACACCTTCTCATCATTTGACTTCCTGCTTCTATCTGTCTCTCTATCTATCTATTTATCTATCTATCTAGTATGATTTGCAATTATAATATGGAGACCTACCACATGTGAATATGTGTGTGTGTGTGTGAATATGTGTGTGTGTGTCAATATGTGTGTGTGTGTGTGTGAATATGTGTGTGTGTGTGTGTGAATATGTGTGTGTGTGTCAATATGTGTGTGTGTGTGTGAATATGTGTGTGTGTGTGTGTGAATATGTGTAGGTGTGTGTGTGTGTGTGTGTGTGAATATGTGTAGGTGTGTGTGTGTGTGTGTGTGTGAATATGTGTAGGTGTGTGTGTGTGTGTGTGTGTGAATATGTGTAGGTGTGTGTGTGTGTGTGTGTATGTGTGTGTGAATATGTGTGTGTGTGTGTGTGTGTGTGTGTGTGTGTGTGTGTGTGTGTGTGTGTGTGAATATGTGTAGGTGTGTGTGTGTGTGTGTGTGTGTGAATATGTGTAGGTGTGTGTGTGTGTGTGTGTGTGTGTGTGTGTGTGTGTGTGTGTGAATATGTGTATGTGTGTGTGTGTGTGTGTGTGTGTGTGAATATGTGTTGGTGTGTGTGTGTGTGTGTGTGTGTGTGTGAATATGTGTAGGTGTGTGTGTGTGTGTGAATATGTGTAGGAGTGTGTGTGTGTGTGTGTGTGTGTGTGAATATGTGTAGGTGTGTGTGTGTGTGTGTGTGTGTGTGTGTGTGTGTGTGTGAGAATATGTGTAGGTGTGTGTGTGTGTGTGTGAGAGAATATGTGTAAGTGTGTGTGTGTGTTTGTGAGAATATGTGTAGGTGTGTTTTTGTGTTTGTGAATGAGAGGTATCATTTTTCCCACAGTCGTTCCTTTACATTACCTGGCTTAACGAAATAACAAACTCCTATCTAAATGACCCCCTAACAATATATAATGGTAAATACACACTTCTTGCATAGTTATGTTTGTAACTCATCTTCGCAATTAGTGAGTATCTATCCTTGATAATAAACACGTCTGATTGATTATTTTATGATTTGGCCTACATTTTAGCGTAACAACTTTGACTAACAACTTTTTACTGTGTGTTACATATTGTTTATCATTATCTTGACACAGATGCTTATATTTGGAGGTAAGTCTTGATACTCGTGTTGATGCTACTATATGGTATTGCTTCAACAGTTATGGACGTTCAGGGTAGACGACGTGGCTTACGTTCACCAAACATTCGAGCAAATCGTCCAGAGGTCATATGCCAAAGAAGTCAGATAGTTGGCCGCTATCAAGCTGGAATGTCAATAAACGAAATCAGCCGCGTTATGGGTATCAGTAAGAACACAGTGAGATTATGGATACGTAGATATGAAGAGGAGGGACACGTGACGACTAGATCGAGGTCAGGGCGGCCTCGAGTGACCACACCTGATGAAGACGAAAGGCTCGCTGTTGCTGCCAGGCAAGCTCCAAAGAAAACAGCAGTCACGTTGACACACGAACTACAGCTACAGTGTCACCCTGTGACAACGAGACGTCGCCTTCATGAGGTGGGGCTGCACTGCTACACTGCAGCAGAAAAGGAGAAACTGAGTCAACAACATAAGGAGACACGACTAAGATTCGCTCAGCGATACAGGCAGTATGGTGTGGACTTCTGGCAGAACGTGATTTTTACGGATGAAAAATCATTTCAAAGTGTGGCAACAACTGGGAAACACTGCTGGCGATTGGCAAACACTCGTTATGATGCCATAAACATTACCGAGAGAGCAAGAAGTGGGAGGTTGTCAGTGTCTTGTTATGGTTGGATGTGGGCAGCAGGCCCAGGAGAGTTGGTGACCATTGACGGTTATCTTAATGCTGAAGAATACATAAATATTTTGGAAACTTCGCTCTTGCCATCAATCCGTGCATACGCCATCCCGGAACCAAACGACATCATACTTGTCCAAGACCGCTCCCCAATTCATACCAGCAACGCAGTGATGAACTGGTTCCGTCAACACTCAGAGTTTCACCTTATTGACTGGCCTTCTAAGGGGTGTGACATGAACCCCATAGAAAACTTGTGGGGGATTATGGTCGAAGACTGGGAGGTTCGTGACATCACCAGGGATGCCGTAGAAATGAAGACAAGAGAGGTGTGGGAGAGCATCAGACGTCGTCCAAACATCTGTACTAACTTGGTGAATTCCATGCCTTCCCTCCTGCAGGCTGTTATTGAGGCCCAGGGGGGATGGACAAGGTATTAAGACCTTGTGATCTGTAATAAAATAGAAAGTTTAATTGACGGCCTTTTCTTCCATACCTTATGGTTTTCATGTGGTGGCTACAAACAAAGAATATGACTTTTAGAACATTACAGACAATATATGAATAAGTGATGTGTATAATCTAGTTCATCACTATCGTTGTCAGACATGATGAGAGAAAAGTTCAGATGCAGCTAACAAACCTCACTTTCCTATCAAACCTACTGAAATAGTATTGAAAAGAGTGTCTCAACATGCAACTGCTTCTAGAACAGTTGCATAGGCTTCAAATAACATAGATGTTATCATACCTTCCCCCAGATTTTGTTCCGAAATGCCATACCCAACTCACATTCTAAACTGTGTTCTCCAGCACTGGCTCTTTCATTGGTCCGTTAAATTTGTTGTTTATTTCTTTAAGATCATCCTCTGTAGCCAATCCAAAGATGTTCCCAAGAACTGCGCCACCCAGGTCGAACAAACTGCGCTTTTGGCGAGTCCGTGTGATGTTGTTCCTGTTGCTCAGTACCTCCGTTCCAAAAGATGGGAGATCTTGAATCATGATGAGCATAGTTGACTTTGCCTGTTCTATTTTCCATTTCGCTAACTTCACTATTTCATTCACTTCCTTTGTGTTATGTGCTTGTGAAACATAGCTTCCTATCATGAAGTCCAGGGTTCGCATAGGTTTCGCGAGATTTTCTAGATAAGAAGGTAATTCATACAAGTAATCTAGACTTATTTCAGTACTCATGACGTCTTTTACGATTGAAGTCGTGGCCGTTGGAGTTATGAGGCATCCTTGTCGTACTATGTGTTGGGGGTCTAAGTGCGCATATCCTCTTGCTATGTAGAGGAGAATCCATAGCATAAGTCCCTTCATCGCTACCTACCAAAAAAAAAAAAAAAAAAAAAAAAAAATCTATTAATTTTCTAATATGGTCATGCTGTGGTCTATGATAGTGATAATGTGCATCACGGTTGATTGTTATTTCATTTATAGAAGGAGCTTAAATCGATATTTAATTTCGTAAATGATGTACCGTAGATTTTATTGGAACAGTTGCACCTATGTTTGAATATTTGGTATATGACCTTAATTTCTTTTTGTAATCATTGTTGTTTTCTTGCTTGGTTTCTTGAGGTACGTTCGCCTGTTCGGTTGTATCCGATGCTGAATAATTATTGGATAATTCCCTTGAAACTCGTTTTAAATGGTCAATATGAACTTGTTTCTCTTCGCCACTTGACAGTGATTTAATTAAAACTTTGTTTGCTTTTATGTTAATTACTCTGTATGGGCCCTCAAATTTTGGGGATAATTTATTGTCTCTCGTATGAATGATACCATAAACAATGTCTCCTAAGCTGATAGGTGAATCTCTTGCCTTCTTGTTAAATGCCTCCGTCATTTCTTCCTTGGACATCGTTAATTGTTTTTTGACTCTTTTGTGTATGTCCTGGAATTCACGTAAACGGAGTTTAGAGTAATCATCGTAATTGTATATGGGCAGACTGTCACCTTCTAGGAGCTCATATGGTAGTTTTTTATCTGTCCCATATAAAATGAAATGTGGTGTGTCACCTATGGATTTATTTATAGATCCATTAATTGAGGCTTCTACTCTGGGAATCCAATCATCCCAGCTTGCATAATTTTCACTGAGAATGTGTCTTAGCACATCTAATACTTTTTTCTTTTGTTTCTCTACTAACCCATTAGATGCTGGGTGATAGGCTAAAACGTTAACCTTTTTGACGTTGTATTGTTTACATATTTCTTGTAAGATCTCAGAATTAAATTCTCCTCCATTATCACTTATTAGTACCTTTGGGGTAGTAAAGCGACATATTACATTATCTGTTATTGCCTTTGTTACTGTCTCTGCTGTCTTATCTTTAATTGGAGCTAAAATGACATAACGGGAAAAATGATCCGTTGCTACGAATAGGTATAGGTTATTATTGTATGATAATGGCATCTTGAGTAAATCAACAGCGACAACGTCCCATGGTTGATGTGGTACAGGGTAATTACCCATCGGTGCAGGTGTGATTGGGTATCCTTTGTGTTTTGCACATGATTCGCATCTGTCTATATAATTGTTTATATCTTTTCGTAATGAAGGCCAGTAATATAACAGCTGGGCTTGTTTGAATGTCTTATCCTTTCCAGGATGTCCTGCATGTGGGCTATCGTGTATCGTTCGTAATACTTGTGGTATCGTGTCATTAGGTATTACCAACTGGTTAGTATTTCTTTGGCGTTTTGGTTGTGTAAAGTTAATCTTGTATAATGTATTATTGACCATTGTGAATTGTTTGAGTGGTACATGCAGTTTGGGTAACTGTAAGTCATCTCCACCTTCTAACTTGTATATAACTTTAGACCATATTGGGTCAAGTCTTTGTGCTTTTGCGATATCATCGTGGTTTGGGATATTTCCCTTGAGATCTAATGCCGCGATCTGAATTGTGTTCGGGTTCCTAGATAATGCGTCAGCTACTATGTTCATTTTACCTTGCATATAATGAATTTGTACATTGTAGTTTTCAACTGTACATTTCCATCTTGCTCTCCTCCTAGAAAGGAGTTTTTCTTTAAACATACCCACTAGTGATTTATGGTCGGTGAATAAGTGGATTTCGTAACCATATACCAAATCTCGAAACTTTTGTAATGCAAAAACCACTGCAAGTGCCTCTAAGTCTGTAGTGCAATAATTTTTCTCTGCACCTTTTGTTTGTCTGCTGGCAAATGCAATTGGTTGAGTCTTTCCTCTTTTATCTTCCTGCATCAGTACAGCCCCTAATCCTTTAACTGATGCGTCTGTACAAATAAGAAATGATTTTGTGTAATCCGGATATGCTAAACAAGGTGCATTTGTTAGTTTAATTTGTAGATTGTTAAATGCCCTTTTTTGTTCTTCTTCCCATTGGAATATAGCATCTTTTTTGAGTAGTTGGAATAGAGGAAAAGCTATATGAGAGAACTGTGGTACGAGTGACCTATAGTACCCAGCTAGACCTAAAAATTGTCTAACTTCGTCAGTCGTAGCGGGTTCAGGAAAATCTCTCACTGCCTGTATTTTGTCATCAGTGGTCTGAATACCATTAGAACTTAATTTGTGGCCTAAGAAATTTATTTCCTTAAAGCAAAATTTGCATTTAGAAAGCTTAATTTTTAAACCAGCATCCCTAAGCTTTTGTAAGAGTAAGTCTAATTTCTTGAGATGATCCGCAATATTCTTCGTTGCGATTATAATATCGTCAAGATAAACAAATATTCCTTGTCCTAAAATTTCGGACAATACGTAATTCATAAGACGCTGGAATGTGCCTGGGGCTGTCCTCAGTCCCATCGGCATCCTCGTATATTGGTAGTGGCCTCTGTTTGTGGAAAAGGCAGTGTATTTACGTGACTCCTCTGCAACCGGTATTTGATAATAGCCATTTAGGAGATCGATTGTTGAGAATATATTATTCTCCGGTCCAATATTCTGTAGAACGTCGCTTAGCAGTGGCATGGGAAATCGGTCTGGGATTGTGTGATTGTTTAGTTTACGGTAATCTACTACCGCACGCATTTCTCCATTTCGTTTGGGCACGAAGAATAATGGGGCATTCCACGGGAAGACTCAAGGTTCAATAATTCCAAGTTTTAACATTTCATCGACATACTGATTTGCAAGTGTACATTGGGAGTGTGGGATGCGGTAGGCTGGTACGAAAATTGGTGGTGTTTTTGAGTGCACATTAATCATGTGATTAATCAGGTTAGTACACCCTAATTGTTCTCCGGGCAATGCTACGGTGTCCCTGTGTGTTTCCAGCAGGGTTAACAAATCATTTTCTTCATCAAATTCACCTGAGTGAATTAAATTCTCTTTTATGCTTTCTCTAACCGTAGATTTTATCTCACTTGTCACTCCAGCTATAACTCTTTCCTTCACAGGGGCAGGACATTTTTCAATACTAACTATGCAAGTCCCCTTTTTCAACTGAACTTCCCCATTCATGTGATTAATTATGAATATCTGAGTTTGCCCTTCGTCGTTCATCTGACATAATGCGTTTTCTACTGACAATCCCTTTACTTTACATAATTCTTCTAAGACAAGAACAGTACTATTCCGTAATTTGCTCTTTATGATAACTTTCTTATAGAGCTATGTGAATAATGAGTAATGAGTAGTGGGTGAGAAGTGCCTGGTGTCAGTCACACGTTTGCTTGGTGTGGCCTTATGTCAGCAAACTCGCGTTGTGATGTCATCTCAGCACATGGTGACGTCGGCTTCCCACACTGGTAGCTATGGTGAGTAACTGAGTAGCGATGCGTAACCTGGGTGAAGAAAGGTGAGTAAGATGCGTTATAAATGTGGCTCTGATGTTTAGCTGTGTGTCTTGACCCCTGCGTCAGCTATGGAGGTAGGTGGGAGAGAGTGTTGGGGTTTTGTGTGCTTGTTGCTTTGGTCTTTCTTTTTCTTTACTTGCTTTGTTTTTTTATTCCTCTTGCTGCTGCCTGAAGTTACGTGAAGATTATAGAGTTGTTTTGTAGACTTGTAGGCTCATTGGCTTGTAGGCTGTATTTTGTAGGAATTCACTGTAGAACTGAAGCTAATCTTGTAGAGTCTTGCCTGCTTTTGTAGAAATTCACTGTTGATTCAGAGACGATGCCGGTACGTTCACTGCCAACCAAATGTGACTTTCGATTGTTGTAGTAGGAATTAAAGAGGAATACAGGGAGTTTATCTTGATTTATTATCTTCAGAGAAAATCTTAAGTTGAGCAGTGTATGTATTACAGAGACTGAATACACTAAGTAAGTCTAGTTGGACCCCTCTTCTTGTTCACTCTCTCCACTACCTGTCGGTTCTATAGCTAGCCTCCTTCTGAGCTCTGCTTCCTAAATTCTGGTGTAGCAGGGGCCGTGTCACGTGTGTTACACTGTGGTTGGAAAGTTCGAGAAACCTGTGTGTATGTGTGTATGTGTGTGTATGGTCACTAGGCTTTGTTCGTATGCTATCTCGCTGACACACTACCTATATCATCCCCTGACTTGCTACTTCCTGTGTATTGTCAACATTTCCTCAGTTAACTTGCAAAATCATTTCCCGTTCCCAGGCTTACCTGGAGCTCTGTCTATCTATCTATTTATCTATCTATCTATCATGATTTGTAATTATAATATGGAGTCTTAACATACGTATAATATATATATATATATATATATATATATATATATATATATATATATATATATATATATACTATATATATATATATATATATATATATATATATATATATATATATATATATATATGTGTGTGTGTGTGTGTGTGTGTATAAAACTTACTATCGAATTCTCTGATAATTACAGTTCACTTAAAGAGATTAATTTTTTTTTTTTTAAATCCACCTCACCCCTCCACATGTTTTCTCCTTCCACCTCCCTCGCTTACCCCTTTCCTCTTCCTCCCTCCCTGCCCTGCTTTCTTAACAACTACTACCCCATCATTACCCTTTTCACCTTGAATTATCTGTGGTAATCAACCTGGTGGATAACATGGAGGTGTATCTATCCATCGATCAATTGTCAGACCTTTAATCCAGTTAGGGGTGGCCACAAACATATCCCCTCCATGTCGCCCTGCTCGCCGCAATTTCGCTGCATTCTCCCCCCCCCCCCACAGCTCACACACCCCTCTATCATATACCTCTCCATCCCTCCATCTCATCCTCTGCCTCCCTCTTCCTCTCCCCCCATCCACCTCATTCACATACTCTTTCCTCGTTAGTTTCTCTCTCTCTCTCTCTCTCTCTCTCTCTCTCTCTCTCTCTCTCTCTCTCTCTCTCTTCATTTTCTTCTCTGATCCAGTCTCTCTACCTTTCTCCCTCTTCTCGTCCCACCTTTCTCCCCCTCCTCTCCCCCTCTCCACCGCCCTCTGTCCCAGCTTTCCATCTCCCCATCTCCTCGCTCACGTCGACTCTCCTTCCCTCTTTGTATATCCCCTACCCCATCTCTCCATGTCGACCCGTCACCTCTGCATGCACGCCAGCAGTATCTACAAGTCAAAAAGCTTATTAGTGTCTGCTGCCCAACCTTTGTGTGTGCGTGTGTGTGTGTGTGTGTGTGTGTGTGTGTGTGTGTGTGTGTGTGTGTGTGTGTGTGAGAGAGAGAGAGAGAGAGTAAGAAAGAGATGCCAGTGTCCAGGCTTTGGGGATCTATCAGTCTATCTCTCTGTTTATCTATAGTCAGACTCCGTAATCCCGTAAGAGGTGGTCGTAAGCAAATCACCTCCATGTCACTCTGTCCCCTACCACTTCCCTGCCCTCCTTTTACCTTACACTGCCCTCTCTCAAATACCTTTCTACTCCACCCCTCCATCTCATCCTGGGTCTTCCCCTTTCTAACCTCCCGATCTCGAAATAAATTATTTTGATTTTGGCTTTATGTTGTTGAAATTCCTTTGAATAAAAAAAAGTCTATGCGGATTTTCAGCTTTTGCTGCCTTTTTATGCGTTTGAGAAATGCCTCATGTACAACGTTTATACGAACACGAATACTGTATGCATTATATGTACTGCTGTTACTGTTGTTTTGGTTTTTGCTGATGATGCTGTGGACCAAAACTAGATGAACTTCAGGAATAAGGCCACTTTAGTTGGGTGTTTCAGGAGATCTTACACTGAATGTGTTCCGTATGTATTGCTCTTGATAAATGGGAATATGAACCTGAAACATGAGTTGGCCTGGACAGGGTAAACACGGTCCCTGACAGAACCCATACTGACGATCAGAAAGAAGGCTATAATAGGAAAGATGCTTTAAATTTTTCTGTTAAGAATTGACTCGAAAACTTTTGAGACACTGGATGTTAAAGCAATTGGACGATAGTTACAGGGTTGGGAATGGTTACCCTTTTTTGCGACTGGTTGAATGAGAGCAAATTTCCAGCAAGAAGGAAAGGTAAAAAGTTGACAGAGAAAGGCGAAAGTGTTTACCTAGCCAGGGTGTAAGCACTGAAGCAGTTCTTGAGGACAATAGGAGGGACTCCATCAGGCCCCAATGCCTTGTTAGTTTTGAGGCCAGTGATGGTTGAAAATACATCAGCTGAAGAAATTTTAATGTCAGCCATGAGGAAATCTGTGGGGGGAAGTGATGGAGGAACAGCACCGGAATCGTCTAAGGTGGAATTGGAGGAGAAAGTCTGAGCAAAGAGATCTGCTTTATCAGTAGAAGAAATAGCTACAGAGCCATCAGAATAGAAAAGAGCAGGAAGGATGATGAGGTAAAGTTGTTAGAAAGGTTTTTGGCAAGGTGCCAGAAGGTGTGGGAAGAATTGGAGTTGGAGAGTTGAGAACATTTAGTAGGGATGAAATTATTTTTAGCAGAGCGAAGAACAGCCTTAGCACGATTCTGGGTAGAAACATAAATAAGATGTGATTCATTGGTGGGTTGGCTCCGGTATTTTTTATAATCCCTCTCCTTATTACAGACAGCATTAGAACAAGCGTGATTAAACCAAGGCTTTCTTGCATTAGTCAGAGGATATGAGAAGAGAATGTATGCTTTCATGCCCGAGAGAATGACCTCCGTAATGTGCAAGGCACATTCAGATGGCTCCCGGCCATTGAAGCAATAATCATTCCAAGGAAAATCAAAGAAGTACTGCCTGAGGGCCTCCCAATCCGCAGCTCCAAAGTGCCACAGACGACATTTCTTTGGAGAGTCCGTAGGCCATACTGAAGTGATAGGACAGGTTAAGGGTTATAACGTTATGATCGGAGGAGCCCAACAGAGAGGATAGATAACAGTGTAAGCAGAAGGATTAGTTGGAAAGAAGATGTCAAGTATGTTGGAGCTCTCTCCAAGGCGGTCAGGGATATATATATCCATTTCACTATCTATCTGTCTATATTCATCCATCTATGCATCTACCTATCTATCTATAAAGATACAATGACAAAATGATTTAAAAAAAAAACAGATAGATCAATCATAAAATAAACAGATAAACATCCTCATAATACAAATATAGCACTCACGTGTTGTTTATATATTTATGAAGTAATCGGATTCGACATATATATTAAAATCATCTGATATTCTTTGCGTTTTTCTCCCAGCACAAAAAAAACTTCTGCAGTAGGAAGAGTGGAGGGCAATATTACACAATCAGGGCGAGCCAAAAGCGTCCATGGGGAGCTAAGGGCATCCTCGAGTTGGAGCGCGACAGTTGTGAATATAAACTAAGGAGCATCAATACTGACCCGCGATGGCTCAGGAGTGGGACCAGCGTGATAAAGGGAATGGGAGAGACAGGGAGGCAAACAGACAGATAGACAGACTGACAGATAGAGACATATAGATAGACAGATAGGCAGACAGACAGATAGATAAATAAATAGATAATAAATAGATTGACTGATTGATTGATTGACAGGTGGTCGTTGATCATCCCCGCTATATCTGGCCGAGCAGACTCACCAACTTCTGGCTGGCAACCGCTCCTGCAAGACCGTCCTCTGCAGTGAACTGATGTTCCCTTTTGTTGAAGCACGGATAAAAGTGTGGAGGTTTGGTTCCAGATTAACGTCATATTTGTGTTGCTTCAAGGAGTTAGCAGGAGCTACAGAGAAAAACTCCACTTCTCCCTGATATATGGGTATATGGTAAACACCCCTCATTGCAGATGATTTCCTTGGCTACTGAAACCATTAGGCTTGTCTCTCAGGAAGGATACAGCCACCTGAAGTGGAAAGAAGAGTAATGAAAAGTGAAAGAAAGAAAAGGGAGATAAAGGAAGAGAGGAAAGCAAACACAGAGAGAAAATGATAAATGTGACAGAAGAACTAGGCAGCACTAAATCAAGTGAGTGGATGATGGTCACCATCACTTACCATTAGACAGGTAAGTAGGTAGGAAGGTATGCAGAGAGAGAGAGAGAGAGAGAGAGAGAGAGGGGGGGGGGAAGGCTCCATTACTGATAGATGGAAAGATACCGGAAGATAACATTGTGGATGATACCTGTATTTTGAAAAGAGAAGTGTTGGATGAATATCAAGCTAGAAGGTTTGGAGTTTGGGGAATTGTAAAGACAAAGGAAGAACAGCAATTGGAGACTACAAGACTGAGAAACTGAAAGATACAGACCTCTGATGATACCCCTCCATGGCCGCAGATTGGGAAATTTACGTGCGCCCCTCGCCAATGCCAAGGCCATTTTCTGAAATGTAGAAAACTGATTTTTTTTCCTTGCCATACTGAAGAGGATATTCTGATGCACCTTGCAGTGCAAATTTGAGCTTCTTAGACCCATCCTGTGGCGTGCAATTGAACGCGGAATTTGCGCAAATTTAGGCAGCTGATACCATAGTCCATTTGATTGACCTGAGAAGCTGAGATGTATGCAGCAAATGGGGTGTGTTTGATAGGCGGCTGCTGATTGGCCGCCGATGATGTCATTGAAGTAAATGCAGGCATGTATTGTCGTGCAACATATGGACGTATGTTTATACCGTGGGTAGATATTACAGCGCAACATACAGACGTAGGTGTACACCATGTGTGGATGTAGTGCAACATGCAGATATGGATATACACCGTGGGTGGATAATTTATTTCAAACGTCACTCATCGTTTTATGAAACTTTAAAATCAACTTTAATTTTCGTTGATAACAGCAAACTTTTAAAGCTAATTTTGACCTCTTCAGCTTGTATTGAAGGCAATTAAATAATATAAATATATATGTGTTAAAATAAAAAGAGGTGTAGATTCAAATTAACGGCGGCCAATCAGCAGCCGCGATTCAAACACACCCTACTCGGCCCATGCATCTCAGCTGCACAGGTCAATCAAACAGTGTTTCTCAACCTTTTTACCCTTATGGAACCCTTGAAATAATTATTTTCATGTCTCAGGGAACCCTTTCATAAAAAGTACTGTATTTCATTATTAATAAATTTCTCTTGCATAAACTTAAAGTTCATAAGTAGAACATATTTTTTCTGATAACTGATTTAAGCAAAAAATAACTTTTTTATCTGAAGTTTATTGACAATGCAAAAAAATTAAATAAAAAAAATGAAATCAAACTGCATGTTCAAGAGACCTCATACGGAGGTTTTCATTCACTCACAGAAATAAACATATATAAATAACCAATATCATATATTACACACATAAACAGAACGAAAACAGATAACTACTAGTACTACTACAGTAACTTGATTAATAAAACTTAACCCGCCACGTCCCGACAGATTTTTCACCAATGACCCCCCCAATCCCGGCAGATTTTCGAAAAGCTTTTTTTTGGCTTAAACCTCCGCTTTTTATGTGAAACAAAAAATTCAGAGAGAAAGTGCTCAGTTGAGTTTAGAAAGACAGTAGAAGTAAGAGTACCTTTACCTTGTTACCGTGTTCTCTCAGGCCAAGCTCGAGAGAAGACGTTTTCTGTGGGAGGGGTAGCTATTTCAAACCATTCATAACTGGTTAGATACTTATCTATTTGGTATGAATTTATATGTAGTACAAGAGTATATTGGTTTTCAGACAATAATATAGGCAATATAAGTGTTGTTCACTCACCAAAAACATCAACATATGGCACCTTCTTTTATGATGTTACCGCCTCATCACTTCTGCTTGTTTCTTCCTCTGACTTATTTCTTCCTTTGTCCTCCACCTCAGAAATCACTTTTGCCTTGAATTTTGTCATTGGAGAGACCGTGGTGCGACATGTCTTTACTGGCCAGGTCACTGCTGACAGGTGAGTTGCCGAGAAAATGGTGTGCAGGGGGGAAGGGGGGGTCAGGTGAGGCCAGGCATTATCCCCGCCTGGCACTGGGTAGAGGAAGGTCTCCCACATATGCCTACCAAAAATCACCAGCAAAACTTCAAAATGTGCAAATAACGGACCTTGCAATTGCAGAACATATGGATACGTCATCGGCTGTCACTGTGACAAAACGTGGTAACGTATCCATACATCGTCGGGAAGCCTTGTGTTAACTAAAACTGAAGCAAAATAAGGCAAACAGAAGAACTAACCTTGAAAGAGAGAGAGAGAGAGAGAACACACACACAAACTTCCTATAAACTAACAAAATGATAAACATACTTAAACTGTTAAATTTCATATAAAATCCCTAAATGATGGGAAACATTTACAAAATAACGTGGGTGAAAGAGGGACTGTACCAGCACACCTGGAAATACTACATTCGGGACTGATGGAGACCATGCATGTGTCCTGTATTCGAGTGAGTCACATGACGATACACATGTATAGTAAAATTACGAATATGAAATTAAACACAAAAATTACTCAGAAATACATTTACACATGATTAGCCTATTTATCACTACAGTATTTCTCCGGGAACCCCTAACGACCTCTCGCGGAACCCTAGGGTTCCGGGGAACCCTGGCTGAGAAACGTTGAAATTGTCATGTAGGTATTGCAGTGATGCAACAGCGCATTTTCTTTTTTTTACCCCTCAAAAACCATTGTCAATGGTGCTGAAAAGGTGTGAAATACCTAGCTATGTGTATTTTGAAGTTTTTCAAAACATATTATGCGAGGTATGACTTAAAAAAATTATATATATACCATAGGAGCCCAGTGTCCAAAGTATTCGACAGAACTGGGATCTTTCAAGTCTTTATAAAGCAGGGAACCCCAGGGTAGGGACCTATGAGCTTCGCAACTGTGAGCCAATAGGCAGAGGGTGGTACGCTTAGTGCCCTCCCAGTACAATGCCTCGCCCAGCACCACTGGGATCCAATGGGTTAATGACTGGAAAACCTGTCGGTCTCTTTAACCCATTGGAGCCTGGTGTCCAAAGTATTGGACAGAACTGGGATTCTTCAAGTCTTTATAAAGTAGGGAACCCCCGGGTAGGGACCTATGAGCCTCGCAACAATGAGCCGATAGGCGGAGGGCGGTACACTTAGTGCCCTCCCGGTGCAATGCCTCGCCCAGCACCCATGGGATCTAATGGGTTTATATATATATATATATATATATATATATATATATATATATATATATATATATATATATATATACATATATATATATATATATATATATATATATATATATATATATATATGTCTATATATATATATATATATATATATATATATATATATATATATATATCAACATCACCATCATCATCCAGACCTCCTTTCCCACCCTAGGTCAGGGTGAGGAGTAACAATGTCCAGACAGCCCAAAATTGCCCAATCCAATGGCCCACGCTTCCATTCACTCATCATTCAAGCCCCCTTAATCCTGGCTCTATCGGATACGCCAAAAACATTCACCACGTTCTGTAGCTTCACATATCGTATCCGACCGAGTCAATCCAGACGCTGCATGTTAAAAAGGGGTGCTGAAAATCCCTGATCATGCATATCTGCTCACAAAATTCATCCAGCCAGCTCGATCTCCTGTTAGTTCCCTAGCCTCACCGACTTCCAAACCTCTCTTCCTCACACATTCATCCACCATATCTCTCCACCTTCTCCTTGGCCTACCTCGCCTCCTCCCTCCTTTGAATTCGCTCAGATATACCTTCTTCACCACTCTGTTGTTATCCATTCTCTCCACATGACCATACCATCTCAGTACACTCTTTTCAATTCTGGTGTCCACCGACTTCCTCACTCCGCATCTTTCACGAATCACATTATTTCGTATCCTATCCACATTCATTCCTCAGCAGTCCCATCTCCACTGCTCTTACTCTTGACTTTTCATTTTCATGCCACATCATAGTCTCACATCCATATGTTAAAGCTGGCATCAACACTCCTTCATGTAAGCCTCATGCAGCTGCAACACTCAAGCCTCTGTTTCTTATCAAGGCCTTCATTGCACCAGCTACTTTTCTTCCTTGTGTCACTGTACTTTCAACTTCTTTTGCACATTTTCCTCTCTTTTCTAACACTGTACCCAGGTATTTGAACTCTCTCACCAATTCCAGTCTCTCTCCATTCACTGTTACATTGCACTGGGAGTCACCTTCTCTCTTAATAACCATAACTTTACTCTTTTCTACAATTACTCTCAAGGGACGACGCTTACAGACATCAGCAAAACTCTGCACTAGGCTACCAAGTTCTTGTCCTGTACTTGCAAGCAGTACTGCATCATCAGCTTACAACAGATTGGAGATATTCCATCCATCACCATTCATTACCAATGCCATCCCTCTCTCCATTAATCCTGTTTTCACTTCTCTCATCACCCCATCCATATATACATTGAACAACCAAGGGGACATCACACAACCTTGTCGCACGCCCACACTGATTGTGAACCATTCACTTAGATGCTCATTAACCGTTACACATGCTTCACTACCATCATAAAAACTCTTGACAGCACCCAACAGCTTACCCTCTACCCCGTACATGCGCAAAACTTTCCACAATCCTTCTCTGTCCACTTTGTCATACGCTTTTTCCAGATCCATGAATGCCATAAACACCTTATGGTCCTTCTCACAAGCCTTCTCTACTATCTATCTCACTGCAAATATTTGGTCCACACATCCTCTGCCACCCCTAAAGCCACCCTGTTCATTACTCACTAGGACTTCTGATATCTCTCTTACTTTCTCTATAATAATTCTTCCATATACCTTCCCTACCACACTCAGTAAGCTTATGCCACGATAATTCTTACACTCACTTCGTTCACCTTTATTTTTGTACTGGGGTACAATCACAGCCTTTTTCCACTCTGCAGGCACAGTTTCACTCATCCATGCTTTCTTACATATCTCCAACAAGCACTTCATTCCATTCTCTCCACTACATTTAAGCATCTGTGCATACATCTCATCAACCCCAGCTGCGTTCCCATTTTTCAGCCGATTCACAGCACTCTTCACCTGTGTGAGTGTCACGTCTCCTGGCACTGCATTCTTCTCTGCACACACTCAAAACCAATCATGTTTACAGCTGCTCTGTTCTCTCTATCCCCATTCATCAGGCTTTCAAAATATTCGTTCCATCTGGTCCTTACTTCATCTCCATGGGTTAATAATCTACCACCTGCATCCTTCACACCATCCCATTTCTTACCGCTTTCAGTTCTACATTTCCGCACCTCTTTCCAGAATACCTTTCTATTTTCAGAGTAGTTCACATTCATTTTTCTTCCTAGATCCTCATTTGCCTCCTTCTTTTTCCCCTTCACTAGTCTCTTTACATGCTTCTTGTTCTCAACATATTCAGTTCTTATTTCAACCGAACCCCTATCCTGTAACCACTTTAGCCACTTCTTCCTCTTTTCCTCCACCTCTCTTTACCTCCTCATCCCACGATGCCGTACCTTCTTCTTTGCTGTTACTCTTGCCACACCACGTACCGCTTTAGCATTCCTAACTAAGCAATCCCTATATGCATTCCACATTCTGTCCAGATCCATTTCATTCCAATTCAGTAATTCTAACTCGTCCTCTACTTTGGTCCTGTATTCATCTGCCATTTCTTTGATCCTCAGCTTCTCAACTTTCAGTCTTTTTCCCTGACTGCTTCTCTCTCTCCTGACCCACCTCACTCCCCTCAGCTTGATCTTGCACACCACAATCATATGATCTGACAGACCTCCACATCGTCCTCTCACAACCCTTGTATCAACAACCATTCCCATCATCGACCTCTCCACGAGCACGTAATCAATCAGGCTTCTTTCAACACGATCTCCATTCCCTCTATACCATGTATATTTATGTGCATCTCTGTGTTTGAAATACGAGTTACAAATGCACAACCTCCTCTCCTGACACATATCCTTTAGTCTTTTCCCATTATCATTTTCTCCTGGTACCCCATAGCAACCCATTATGTCATTCTCAGGACCAGTAACAACTCTTCCATTCATATCCCCCATCACAATCACTTTATAGCTCCTGGACATTTCTCCCAGTACTTCACCCAGCTCATCCCAAAACCTGTCTTTCTCTTTCTCACTCCTGTCCTCACACGGTGCATATGCTACAGTCACTGCCACTTTCACCTTCTCAAACTTGAACTTGATATACATACATCTCGAGCTAACAAATTTGTAGTCTCTCATTCCACTCTGCCACACCTCATTCATCAACAAAGAAACTCCTTCCTTGCATCTTCCTCGCCCATTCATTCCCGATCTTACACATTTCACACCCACCCATTCCTCCACTTTGCACCCTTTCATCTTCGTTTCACACAATGCCATCACAGCATATCTCGCACTCTTGAACACATTCACCACTTCCACCCTCTTGCTCTCCTCATTTACACCTCTCACATTCCACATGACCACGCGAGTCTGCCCATTTGGCTGGGGCCCTGGGCAGGTATTGGGCCCTCCGAGACTCTCTGAAACAACTGCCATGATTAAGTGATTTTGGTTAGGGGAATCTGGGGGATACTTAACCCTGCCAGAAACCCCGGTTATATGGTTACCACCCAGCGTAGTAAATGGTTTCTTGGGTACAGGAAACCATTTGGCTTGTCACTCAGTATAGAGATCATATGGCACCTTTACATTGAGTGAGTGGATGATGGGCGCCCCATATATATATATATATATATATATATATATATATATATATATATATATATATATCCCATTGGAGCCCGGTGACCGGAATATTGGACAGAACTGGGATTTTTCAAGTCTTTATAAAGTAAGGAACCCCCGGGTAGGGACCTATGAGCTTCACGACTATTAGCTGATAGGCGGAGGGCGGTACGCTCAGTACCCACCCAGTGCCATGCCTAGCCCAGCACCCCTGGGATCCAATGGGTTAAATATATATATATATATATATATATATATATATATATATATATATATATATATACATATATATATATATATATATATATATATATATATATATATATATATATATGTACACTCAACCCTTGGCTATCACGGGTTCCGCTATAGCATATCTCGCTATCACGCCTATATGAAAAACTACCCAAATACCTTAATCATGCATTAAATGCCTGCTATCGCGCACTGCAAATGTTCGAAAATTTCAAAAAGGCCAGGCTCCAGTGCTCCAACCAGCCAACAAAAGCTTCACTCCGTGATTGGTCGTGTGACGTCAGCGCCAGCCGAGCGCTGATTGGCCGCCCGACTGAATATCCTGCCCGCCAAACCATTCAAGTGCGCGCCCTCAGACCGTGAACAGTGATAGCGAGAACAATAACCTTTTTTATGATATGACCATGGCCAACGTACCCCCTCCCCATCCCCCTACCATCAACCAACGTAATACTGCGGCACCTGACAGGGAAATAAAGAAGAAGAAGAACCTAAGTTATGTAGATAAACTGGAAATGTGAAACTTATAGAGAATGGTAAGACCAAGCAAAGTGTGGGGAAGAAACATAACATCAATGAATCAACTGTGAGGGGTATTTATAAGAATCGTGATCACATCATAAAACATGCTCATTTTTAGACTATTATATATTAATAAGTGGTATAAAAAAGGTATCTTAGGGGTAAATATTGAGGTCATGGCACCAGTTAGAATTATTACCATAAGTTCCTCAATTCGGCTATCACGGTTTCGGCTATAACGCAGCCATAGCGGGACCAACTGGGAGTGATAGCCGAGGGTTGAGCATATATATATATATATATATATATATATATATATATATATATATATATATATATATATATATATATATATGCATTTTTTGGTGTTTATGGTAGTATCGACTTCTTATAATTGTAGTCTGGGTGGTGCAGTTTGTTGGAAAAGCAAGGCTAGAGTTTCTGTTTTCATACGTGAGATAAACGTTATCCCTTGAGTGTACAGGCTGGACAGTGAGGGTTGAAATGGGAGACGACCTGCCATTCGCACCTCAAGCTGATTAGCAGGAAGGGGAGGTATGCCTTTCCACCCATGAACGCATTACGTGAACGCGGAAAACTTTCCTGTTATGCTTGTAAAAGGCAAAGAATATGTAAAATGATTCAAAACAGTACAACAAACCTCAGCAAATAGGTAAAGATAAAAAAAAAATTGTTTATGCCTGTTTACGTATAATCGTAAACAGGTGGTTGTGTGTGTTTCACAAGGGAGGAGAAAGATTATATTTTCTGTCTGGTCAAGATAATTGGTATAACTATGCTTGTTTAGGCATGGCCACGAGCGAAAAAAATCGTACACCCACCCAACAAGGCAGCAGGTGGTGAACTGACAAATGAGGTGTGACTTCTGTGAGAGTGTGAAGTGAAGGTCAGTCTCAAGTCCCAGATGTTCGTTCACTTTCCGAAAGTTTTCACAATTTTCTACAAGTAGCACTGCATCGAATGATCCAAACCAGTACAACAAACCTGTGCAAATACTGTAGGTCAATATACGAAGACAAAACTCTATTTTTCTCTTATTATCATGTCTTTTTTGTTTATGCCTGTATTTATTCATAATCGTAAACAGGGTGGTTGTGTGTATTTTGTAAAAGAGGACAAAGATGATAATTTCTGCTTAGGCCGAGATAATGGGTGTAGTTTAGTTTGTTCAGGCATGGCCACGAGCGAAAAAATCGAAATTCCACTCATCACAGCAGCAGGCTCTGAACTGCTTGGGATGTATGGGGGTGTAGTGTAGGTCAGTCTGAAGACGTTCAGAACGTTCGTTCACTTCCCAAAATTTTTCGCCGTTTTTAATAGGCCGCGCTCAAACGACACCTGCAGCCATTTATCAGCTAAATGTCATTGGACGCAGGCGGCCACGGAGGGGTTAATAAATGGCCATGATACTGCAAGAGAGGACAACAGGAGTGCCTGGATGTGGGAAAAATATAGATCGACAGCAGAAATAGAAATGGGGGAGAGGACAAAGAAATGGATGTAAGAGTGAAAGACAGGGGAAGGGCCTGGCCCCAGGCGAAAATCATCTAAACTGCGCATGCGCCAGTCTCGTCGCTGATTGGCCCATGTTTTCACTCAGGTGGCAGATGTAAACAACAGAATTTTAAGCAAATACAACAGTAGAAACTAAGAAAATTATGCACCTTTTTGCGTGTCACAGCTTTAGATGGGTAGGCTATTATAATATTATTGTACTGTCACTCACACACAGCTTTGGAAGCGTGAAAATATATTTCCTTTAGTAATCGACGATTTATGAACGAATTTGAAAATCATGTTGCAAATGACAGGTTTGGACTTCAGTTGTCAGACTGTCTTAGAAGTAAATATACATTTTTTTCTTGGCGACAAAATTTGTCTTAGGCTAAATACCTTATGCACGTTTCTCTTAGCCTAACTTATTCTACAGGAGCTGGGGCTTGTTTTTCTTATTCTGGATTTAGTGTCTAAACTGCGGATTATGAGGTTTTACCCTATAGGCCTATACTGATATATGTTTTTAAGTCATTCTATGATATTTTCTTGTGTATTTGGATGTTTCATTCTATGATATTTTCTTGTGTATATGGATGTTTCTTACAATAGATTATATAAGGTTAGGTTAGGTTAGTATGAGTAATATTTTTTTCATTTCTGACAGAAATGAATGTCAGCTTTGAACTATTCACATTATAAAACATTAAAAAAAGATAAAGTAAAGCTTCAAGGTGAGTTGGCTGTAGTTCTGGAAATTTACCCTTTTAGTATTCGATGATTTATGAACGAATTTGATAATCGTGTTGCAAGCGACAGGTTTGGACTTGAGTTTCTCTTAGCCTATTCTACAGAAGCTGGGACTTGTTTTTGTTATTCTGGTTTTAGTGTCTAGTCTGCGGAATATGAGGTTTTACTCTATGTGCTGATATTCACACCTACAATAACGACTTGCCTTTGCAGCAGGCTCAGTGGACAGGCCTTGATGCAGGGGTAAAGGCATAAGAAATGGGTATCATTTAGAAATTTCGTTATTAGTGGAAATATGAACATTTTTGTTTGTTTTGTAATATGATATTATCTTGTGTATTCAGCCCTCAGGCTGCCTTCCCTTGAAGAGGGAAAACACGGGCCAATCAGCGAGGAGACTCTCTGGCGCATGCGCAGTTTAGATAATTTTCGCCTGAGGCCAGGCCCTTCCAAGACAGAACGACTGGGACATTGGTGAACGAGAAAGATACTATATATATATATATATATATATATATATATATATATATATATATATATATCTTTGGAAGAAAGGTGTTGCAACAGAGATTGTGGACATTGTATTGGAAAACTGCCATACTATGACCCAAAGCGACAAAAAATTAAAGAAGAGGACTAAGCGACTGGAGGGCCTGGACTGTGAGAGACTGGAAGATACTGGAAGAAAATTGCGATGAAGGATCGTTATTTTGTAAGATAGAAATATGGTATAAAACATGTATTGGAGGGTAAGTGGTGGAGGACTGAAATAGTTAGCTTAATTTTGACATAAGGAATATGAAACTGGAGCATCGATTTGTTAATATATTAAAACTCAGATTTTTTTTTTTAGATCAGCTAGTCAGGTCAGGTGCGGGTAAGGGGATGGGTCTGTTATGATGTGGCAGGGGTAAACCAGTTCTGCTGTCGGGCCCTGCTGCGGATGTCACTGATTGCATTGCGCAGTTGACCTTTTGTGCGGTGTGGTGCGGTGAGGATCTGTCCGTTCTCCCCTTTGGGGCTAAGATGTGAATGAATGTGTTTGAATGGATGAGTAAATGGAGAGTGTGTCGTCCTGTCTCGGCTACCTCCCTTTCCTTGGGGGAAGCAGCCTAGGTATATAGATAGATAGATAGATAGATAGATTTTTAAAAATAATATTGAATGAAAAGCACACTGAAAATATTAAATACCCTAGGAAGAAACAATTATTGAATTGCATATTTACAGATATACAGTATATATATATTTATATTTGTATAGTCGTTTACATAGATTCAGATACTGTATATATACAGACACACATTATACACGTGTGTGTCTGTAGAGAGACAGACAGACAGACAGACAGGCAGACAGATGGATAGATAGCTTATAATAGTGCAAGTAAGTTGCTATTAAGAGTGACGATATGGAAGAATAAAACAAAACGATGGAGATGAATGAAGATTTGCTAACAAAGACACTAAAAACAAAACTCAAATGCTGATCAACGGTGACGATGATCAGAGTCCACTGCCACAACGAGAAAAAGAGTACAAAGGAAGAATAAGGGAGAGAATGGCTACAAGGCTGAGAGTTTGAAAGCAAACTGGGAGACAGTATATTATAAGGTAGACAGTGGGGGATTAAAATGTGGGAGGGTTTAGTAACTATTGGAGGAGAGATAATTGGAGTGATCGGTATGACCGTAGAAGAGAAGATATTCTGGGAAGACAGATGATAATGATGACCATCAAAGTTTCGCCGTATTCCTCTTCCTACTATTTTTGTCATTTATTTAAAACAACATTCTGTATCGCCTCAAATCAGTGCACTGCTCGGCAGGGAGTAGTGAAAGGAGAATGATGATGGTGAGACGGTGAAATGGCAGGAACGTGTGCGGAAATGAGACAGCAGCAGGAGCCTCATGGTTCAATGAGTGTGGAAGACTCTCTCTCTCTCTCTGGAACATGTAGGTGCGGAAATGAGACAGCCGGAGCCCAAAGGCTGAGCCGTATGAAAGGACCATCTTAATCAGTCCCGTGAGGTATTTACAGGTGTTGGAGGTTATTCAAGAGCCAGCCGGCATGTCTGACCCTCACTAAAGATTTGCACAAATGAGTTGCATCACTCCTATAGACATCAGAAACGCTGGCGGGGCTATATCATACGAAAGAAAAACGCACAGCACAGCACACACCACACTCTCACATCATGCCACACGGCACAACACACACCGCACTCTCATATCATGCCACAACACACACACACACACCACATACTCACATCACGCCGCACCACACAGCACACACACTACACTCTCACATCATGCTACACCACATAATACAAACACCACACACCACACAACACCACAACACAACACACCACACATCACAACACAACACTACTCCACACAACACCACATCATACAACACACACATCAAACTCTCACATCATGCCTCATTGCACAACACACAAACCACACAACATCACAACACAACACCACACTACACAACACACACAGCACACTCTCACATCTTGCCACACCACACAACACACACACCACACTGTCACATTATGCCACACCACACACACAAACACAACACTCACACAACACCACACACACACACACACACACACACACACACACACACACACACACACACACACACACACACACACACACACACACACACACACCACACCACATTCACACCACGCCACACACACACACACACACACACACACACACACCACACCACATTCACACCACGCCACACACACAGCACACTCTCACACCACGCCACATCGCACAACACACACACACACCAAACTCTCACATCATGCCACACCACACAACACACACACACACCACTCTCTTTTATCATGCCACACCACATAACACACACACACACACACACACACCACACTCTCATATCATGCCACACCACACAACACACACACACACCACTCTCTCACATCATGCCACACCACACACACACACACACACACACACACACACACTACTCTCTCATATCAAGCCACACCACACAACACATACACCGCACTCTCACATCTTGCCACACCACACACACAAACACCACACTCACACCACACAACACACACCACACTCTCACATCATGCCACACAACACACACACACACACACACACACACACACACACACACACACACACACACACCACCACCACCACCACCACACTCACACCTCTCCACACCACACAAAACACCCACCACACTTTCACACCACGCCACACCGCACAACACACACCACACTCTCACATCATGCCACACCACACGACACACACACCACACTCTCACATCATGCCACACCACACGACACACACACCACACTCTCACATCATGCCACACCACACAACACACACACCACATTCTCACATCATGCCACACCACACAACACACACACCACACTCTCACATCATGCCACACCACACAACACACACATCATACTCTGACATCATGCTACACCACACAACACACACACCACACTCTGACATCACGCTACACCGCAACACACACACACACACACACACACACACACACACACACACACACACACATTCACGGATTTATCTCACCCTTTCCCTCCCCATGGGACATGTTTGCATACGATATTTGTCAGTTTGTTTACGGCGTGTTGTTGGAAATGACATGAAAATCGCAAAGCCCGGTAATCATAACACCAAACGAGAGCCAAAATAAAAGCTCCATCATATTACCCAACGTTCACATATATAAGGCAACTCATGTGTGGTCATTTAAGTGTAATCTAATACCAGCAATACATAATTCCATTAAATACAAACTCATCCCGTGTTAATACGCAATTTTTGATAATCAGCGTCCAGCGTGTTGTGTGTGTGTGTGTGTGTGTGTGTGTGTGTGTGTGTGTGTGTGTGTGTGTGTGTGTGTGTGTGTGTGTGTGTGTGTTTGTATCACGAGTGTAATTTGGGAGAGTTGATACACATGAGAGTATATATCAGTTTGTGTTATTTACTACCTATTCACATTTAAAGCAATGACTGCCCACGGCATTTTAATGCTGAGTATGTCGTCCGTTTACAGCTTTTTCTCGCCATTCTACAGAACGTTCCATATTTTTTTTTCGTGTGTGTGTGTGTGTGTGTGTGTGTGTGTGTGTGTGTGTGTGTGTGTGTGTGTGTGTGTGTGTGTGTGTGAGCGAGCTTGTGTGGACTGACGTTTGACTGCAAAAATCACTTTATAAAGTCTAAACACACGGACGCATGCGTAAACACACACGTAAATAAGCAGGCACAAATAAACACATACAATCACACAAACAAATTAAACACACACACACAGCAACAGCGTGTGCATTCTGAACTATTGCTTCTGCCACAGAATTCTACTGAAATTCGATCTCGGTTGTGATGAGTGAGTGGGTTACTAGTAATCTGTTCATCTCTCTAATGCAAGAGTCAACCGTTACTCCCAGTCCTTCATTTATGCAACAGATCAACTCTGGAACTGTCTCCCTCTGTCTGTATTTCCTGCTTCCTATGATCTCCAGTCTTTCAAACGCAGTGTGTCCAGGCATCTCGAAATGAATGGATCTTGAATTTGGCTGTCTCTTGTATATGTTTTTCTCTTGAAGGGAACAGTATTGCGGGGTCATTGCCTTTGGTTCCTTCTTCCTCACATAAAAAAAAAAAAAAAATCTCCATGAACCCGACAGCAACCATGGTGTTTTACATTATACTCTTGCTACCACTAATCCATTATGCTAAACTCGGGGGAAATTCTGATACAAAGCGAGTGAAATAATCCCCATCAAAACTTTCAGTATCCTGAGCTGCTTAACATTATATTCTTGCCACAGGCAAACTAATTTAAATCATCCTAGGAAAACATTCTGCCTTTGAGTGAATCCCTTTTCAAAGCGGCTGTAACCTAGTAAGAGTCAGAGTGTTTCATACGCCTAACTCATTCCAAAATCAATGTTTAATTCTACCCTCACCATCCCTCCCCTCCATGCCTTTGTTGGCACGTGTTGCCTCACATTGGCATACCTGATTACAAAGTGTCGCTCACACGAACGTGTTTTACATTATTCCTTTTATCCGATGACATACTTCCCATGATTTCGCTTATGTTATCTTTGGAGAAACCATTTTGGTAACTTTCTAGGAAGGGCATGACGTTACTTGGGGAAACAGGTTGGTACAGCACCCTACCCGTATCCATGACCGCATTGGAGAGAGCTCCAACATACTTGATCTCTTCCTTACAACTAATCCTTCTGCTTACACTGTTAATCTTTTCTCTCCCTTGGGCTCCTCCGATCATAACCTTATCACCTTAACCTGTCTTATCGCTCCGGTACGGCCTGCGGACCCTCCAAAAAAAAGTCGTCTCTGGCACTTTGGAGCCGCGGATTGGGAGGCCCTGAGGCAGTACTTCTTTGATTTTCCCTGGAATGATTATTGCTTTCATGGCCGGGAGCCATCTGGGTGTGCCTTGCGCATTACGGAGGTTATTCTCTCGGGCATGGAAGCATACATTCCTTTCTCATATCCTTTGACTAACGCAAGAAAGCCCTGGTTTAATCATGCTTGTTCTAATGCTGTCCGCAACAAGGAGAGGGCCTATAAAAGGTACTGGAGCCAACCCACCCCTGAATCACATCTTTTATACATTTCTGTCTGGAATCGTGCTAAGTCTGTTCTTCGCTCTGCTAAAAATAATTTCATCCGTACAAAATGCTCTCAACTCTCCAACTTGAACTCTTCCCACTCCTTCTGGCACCTTGCCAAAAACCTTTCTAACAACTTTATCTCATCATCCTTCCCTCCTCTTTTCTACTCTGATGGCTCTGTAGCTATTTCTTCTACTGATAAAGCAGATCTCTTCCCTCAGACTTTCTCCTCCAATTCCACCTTAGACGACTCCGGTGTTGTTCCTCCATCACTTCCCCCCCTCTGACTTCCTCATGGCTAACATTTAAATTTCTTCAGCTGATGTATTTTCTGCCATCACTGGCCTCAGTACTAATAAGGCATATGGGCCTGATGGAGTCCCTCCTGTTGTTCTCAAGAACTATGCTCCTGTGCTTACACCCTGCCTAGGCAAACTCTTTCGCCTTTGTCTGTCAACTTGTACCTTTCCTTCTTGCTAGAAGTTTGCTCTCATTCAGCCAGTCCCAAAGAAGGGTGACCATTCCCAACCCTCTAACTATCGCCCAATTGCTTTAACATCCTGTATCTCAAAAGTTTTTGAGTCTATTCTTAATAAAAAAATTTTAAAGCATCTTTCCTATTACAACCTTCTTTCTGATCGTCAGTATGGGTTCCGTCAGGGACGCTCCACAGGCGATCTTCTCACCTACCTTTCAGACTCCTGGTCATCCTCCTTTCGGGACTTTGGCGAAAGCTTTGCCATTGCACTTGACATCTCAAAGGCTTTTGATCGAGTCTGGCATAAATCTTTAATTTCCAGACTGCCCTCTTACGGTTTCTATCCTTCTTTCTGTGCCTTCATCGCTAGCTAAAGATCAAACTCTCCAAACTGGTTTGATGGCAATTGTGCCAGAGCAACAGCCCAAAAGTCATTAGCATATAACTCTTACTTAAAATCAAAAACACCTGAATCACTCTCCCAATTTAAAATTGCTAGAAATCATGCAAAAGCTGTATTAAATCTATCTAAATCAAACTTTCTTCAAAAGCAAGCATCAAAACTACTTAACAACCCTAATGACAATAGAATATTCTGGTCAACTCTTAATTCTTTCAATAATAACTTTAACAAGTCATCTTCCATTCCCCCACTAAAATCTTCAGATGGCAATATTACAAATGACCCACGTGGGAAAGCAGATATCTTTGCTAGTACCTTTGCAAGAAACTCCACCATAGATGATACCAGCCAGAATGTCTCAGTACTGGAACTTGATTCTCCCGAAATTGCCCCACTTAAAATACAGACAAGATTTGTAAAATCCATCCTAGACAATTTACCTACCAACAAAGCTCCAGGTCCAGATGGAATTCCGCCAATTGTTTTGAAAAAGTGTTCCCCTGAACTTGCCTCCGTCCTAGCTAAATTATTCAGATTATGCATACGTACTTCTTTATTCCCAAATTCATGGAAAGAAGCCAATATCCACCCAGTTCCGAAGAAAGGAAGTTCGTCTGACCCCTCCAATTACAGACCAATAGCTATCACATCTTCTCTTGGTAAGATATTTGAAACTTTAATTAATAAGCATATTGTTAAACATCTTGAATCCAACAACTTAATTAATGATAGACAATACGGTTTTCGCCACGAAAGATCCACCATTGACATACTCAATCTCTTAACTCATACCATCCATCAATCAATTGATCTTTTTGGAGAAACTCATGCAGTAGCTCTTGATATCTCTAAAGCTTTCGACAGAGTATGGCACCGTTCCCTGCTGTCCAAACTCCCTTCCTATGGACTAACGTCTTTTGTTCCTTTGATTTCTTCTTATCTTAGTGACAGGAAAATAAGAGTAAAAGTAGATGATGTATATTAGAATTTCCACTCAGTTAACGCCGGCGTGCCGCAGGGATCAGTTCTGGCGCCAACCCTATTTCTGGTTCATATTAATGATCTCTTATCTGTCACTCACAATCCCATTCACTCATATGCAGATGACTCAACACTACATAGTTCATTCACACTCAGACATCCATTTACAAAGTCTAATATCTCTACCTCTCAACTCAGTACAGCCATCTCCATAAATCAAGATCTATCGACAATCAGTGAATGGGGACAAAACAACCTTGTCTCTTTTAATGCTAGTAAAACTAAATATATACAGTTTACTAATAGACAGATATTGCCAGATTCGTACATTACCTTCAGTGCTACTAATATTCCCATCTCCAAAAGTATTGAAATTCTTGGTGTCTCACTTAACAGTGCCCTCAGCTGGACCTCTCATGTCAGATCACTTGCTAAAACCGCCTCAAAGAAACTTGGATTATTGTACAGAGTCCGTAACTTCTTCGCTGATGAGCAGTTAGCTATAATTTATAAGAGTCATGTGCGCTCTCAGCTTGAATATTGCTCACCCTTGTGGAATGGTTGTGGAGAGGTTGCATTAAGACAACTAGACAAAATTCAGAATAAAGCTGTTAGAATCATTAACAACCCTGCCATTACATATAAATTACCTCCCCTGCAAGTAAGAAGGAATGTTGCCTCCCTTGCATTATTTTACAGATATTTTTTTGGCAAATGCTCAAACGAAGTTGCGTCCATGGTCCCACCTCTCCATGCCTTCCCTCGTGCTACACGGGCATCTGGTAGTGCTCATGACTGGAATGTCACTCAACCATATTGCAGAACTTCTGCCTATCAGAATTCTTTCATTCCCCGAACTGCATCTCTCTGGAACTTGCTTCCCCAGAGTTGTTTTCCTCCAAATTTCAACCTACAACTGTTCAAGTCTAACTGTTACAGATATTTTATGAACAGAGGACACCAGTAATCTGGTGTATGGATTATTTTTTTCTCCATTTGTTTTTCCTTCCTCCGTTCTGTTATTAAAAAAAAAAAAAAAAAAAAGCTTCCTTTCTGGTCGTTCTATGGCCGCTGTTGTAGACGGCTATCGTTCTTCTCCTAGATCTATTAACAGTGGTGTTCCTCAGGGCTCTGTCCTATCACCAACTCTCTTCCTTTTATTCATCAATGACCTTCTAAGCTGTACATCTAATCCTATCCACTCATACGCTGATGACTCCACCCTTCACCTTTCCATTCGATTCCCACAACGTCCATCTCAGCAGTTACTTCAACAGGCAAGGGATGAGGCTATGGCACACCTAATGTCTGACTTGGCTCGTATCTCTGACTGGGGTAAAAATAATCTGGTTGTTTTTAATGCATCAAAGACTCTTTTTTTTTTTTTTTTTTTTTTATGTGAGGAAGAAGGAACCAAAGGCCATGAGCCCGCAGTAACAGTTCCCTCCAATAGAAAAACAAAATACAATAGAGAGCCAAAATCAAGATCCGATCATTTTGAGATGCCTGGACACACTGCGTTTGAAAGACTGGAGATCATAGGCAGGAGGAAATACAGACAGAGGGAGACAGTTCCAGAGTTGACCTGTTGCATAAATGAAAGACTTGGAGTAACGGTTAACTCTTGCATTAGAGAGTTGGACAGAAAAGGGATGAGAGTTTGCTGCCAGACAGGTGCTACGCACCCATCATAGAGATGGAGGAATGCACCTATCAACCCAACAAAATCTTCCACAGGTATACCCACTTATGTTTAATAATACTCAACTTAATCCTGCATCATCCTTGAATATGCTTGGGGTTTCATTTGCTCGGGACTTCCCTTGGAAAGATCATATTACATCTCTTGTAAAATCTGCTTCCAAGCGATTGGGTGTGCTAAGCCGCCTCCGTTCCTTCTTTGCCCCTGCACAATTGTTGACTCTATACAGGGGTTTTATCCGTCCCTGTGTGGAGTACAACTCTCATGTGTGGGGATTCTCCCCATATACAGCTCTTCTCAATAGGGTGGAGTCAAAGGCTTTTCGTCTCATTAACTCTCCTCCTCTTACTGACTCCCTTCAACCTCTGTCTCTTCGCCGCAATGTTGCATCTTTATCTCTTTTCTATCGCTACTTCAATGGTCACTGTTCCTCTGAACTGTCTGCATGCATTCCTCACTTCTACGACGGGTGCGTAGCACCCGTCTAGCAGCAAACTCTCACCCCTTTTCTGTCTAACTCTCTAATGCAAGAGTTAACCGTTACTCCCAGTCTTTCATTTATTCAACAGGTCAACTCTGGAACTGTCTGTATTTCCTGCTTCCTATGATCTCCAGTCTTTCAAAGGTAGTGCGTCCAGGCATCTCGGAATGAATGGATCTTGAATTTGGCTCTCTCTTGTATTTTGTTTTTCTCTTGGAAGGAACAGTTTTGCGGGCTCATGGCTTTGGTTCCTTCTTCCTCACATAAAAAAAAAAAAAAAAACTTGCTTTTTTATGTAGTAATCCTGGTAAGGCCGTGGATTCACCTCAACTGCGCCACAGCATATCCACCCAGCCTCAGATTCGTGCACACTCACCAAGTAGCATGGTAAGACGAGTGTCATATTAATAACCCATTTATCCCATTTAGTACGGTAACTTTTTTTTTACAATTTATTCTTAGTGCTTCCAGACTATTCTATTCAGCTCACGAAGGGCCTCTCGTTCCGATGAGTTTAATGATTGTTATAGGCTTAGCTTAACGTCTACATTTCGGAAAGTCTCTCCTATATTGAATAAATCGACCAACGGCAGTAAGAATATAATGGAAAGTGCATCATTGAAGTGAAAGAACTACGCAGTTGTCATGCGGCCCTGCTTTTGTGGTCCACCGTCGTCTCGCCACCAGACACAACAGAATTCTTGCACCACTTTGAATTGCTGCTCTTTTTCTGTGAATGTCCCTCGTTTATCTGGAAAAATAAACAGTACGAGTATTGCTGCTGCACTTACCACGTATGCTTTCCTGGGCCACACAATGGTTTCAGAGCCTTGTGTTTGCAGTGTATAAGTCGCTGAATGTGTTTGGTATTGTTCGTTTCTAGAAAAGTTAAAGAGTCAGTATATAATGAAGTGGATGCAGTCTTTCTTCATCAGTGATAAATGTCGTAAATCCTTTCTCACTCAGAGGCGTCTCCCAAATTGAATTAATTAATCTGGCAGTGGCAATAAATGAGTACAAGAAGGAACACTGAAAGAGTGCAACTGCTGATCTTCGCAACTGGTCAAAGGGCTGAATATTTGACCTTTTCCTGTGACCTTGGATAGTGAACGATTGTCATCAAAATATAATCACCATCCTTACCAGACCTTCAGCACAACAAATTTTGGTCCAAATCGAATAAAGATTTAGTTACACACACACACACACACACACACACACACACACACACACACACACAGTCAGTCAGTCAGTAATATACACCTCGTTGTCTCGCGTTGATGTAACAGAAGACGTCTTGATGCTAGTGTGATGAATGGAAATCTTACTGTTCTCATTTCCAAAGACCTCTCCTGTGCTGAAAGAAATTGTCTGGCAGTGGCAGGAATAAAACAGAAAGCATATCAGTGTATGGTTAATAGATTTTTTTCTTTCCCTTTACCACCCAGAGTCTTTTCCGATGCTGAACAAAATTGTCTGGCGTGGCAATATCACCATGTAAAAGGCATCATTTTGGTAAACCGTTGTTTAACTATTATTCTTATGAAAGACTTGGGTTTCTTTTGAATAATTCTTGTGTCTCGAAACTGTAGGTGTATAACATGATTCAGAATGATTTTTGCATAAAATTTCTTCTAAATTAAGAAACTAGTCTTTAAACAAGCACCATAGGTAAAAATCTCGCAGAAATTTAGTTCATTTCAATGAAAACCAAGCGACAGAGCTAAAATGTGCATAGTCACACAATGAACTTGTGAGAGTGGATGTAGCAGAGAGCGGCAAAGAAATTAACTGAGCTGATTACTTGTTTATATGGTAAGCCTGGACCATGCAGTACGCCTTTGAGACGACCGATTATAAAGATTTTCGTAACAATTTTCTAAGCGATTTATACTGCACTTTGCCTGTATATATCCTGCCGTAATGCAAACTTTGTCGATATACATACGATTATTAATACAGAGAAAAATGATCGAAAATGCTACATGTCATTTAGTGAACAGTGATATATTGCAGGGAAATTAAATACTACTACTACTACTACTACTACTACTACTACTACTACTAATAGTAATAATAATAATAATAATAATAATAATAATCTATCCATAATAATAAAAATCATATTAGTTATGATTACTTCTGCACACGAGGCTCAAATTTTCCTTATATATATATATATATATATATATATATATATATATATATATATATATATATATATATATATATATATATATATACAGTATATATATTAAAGCCTTCATGTTATTTTCTGGAGGTATTTATGTTTACGAAGTCTTCCTGATCCAGGCTGTAAAGAGTTTTTGGTGTACATTCATTCTGCCTCTGATCCTTCCTCTCACAGTTGCATTATGCCAGTCTTTTATGCCTCATTTTCTTTATATTCTTTATGGACCACTAAAATACGATCGCAATATAAATTTATGGCTTCCCTGCTCTCTTTCTCTCTCTCTCTCTCTCTCTCTCTGATTGGGAGGAAGCTTTGGTAATGTTAATGTGATACTGTCTTCTTCAGGAAAGGATAGTAGGCTCCCTGATGCATAAATTTATATCGGACATTTTTTTTTTTTTTTTTAAGAAATGTGATGAAATTCTACTTCAGTTCATATTTGTTATTTTCTCTGTTTGGTATTTGGAAATAAGCAATTTTTTTTTTTTTTTTTTTTTTTTTTTTTGCGCTAAAGTTGTTGCACTCTAAGTTACAACCAACGTAGTACTGAAATATTTGGATTCAGACATACGTCTGTTGACCGAACCCACAGCCCTACAGACATACGTCCAGGAACGGAACCCACAATGGAGTTACTTCAGTTTTTCAAGAGGCCTCTGGCTGTAATACTGTTGCTGACATGAGGCATGCTTTACTGTTCAGGAAGCTTCTAACACTTTCAGTAACACAATTTTTTCCTGATGGTTTTCTGGCTAACACCAGCTGATTATATTAAATGAGTGGTGACTTAGCATACTGAAATTATTACGATTTTCTTCTCGGTACGGCAGGATGGTTAATTGATTCAGAGTGATGTCTAGTAATAAAGGAGTAAATATTGTATTTAACATTCTCAGCCCCCTATGAGTAGCTTTCATCTGAGTAAATGGTGCCATTATTAACATAGCTGTATGAAATCATGTGTCATCATCTTGAATACAACATGTGATGGTAAAGTAGGTGGTGGCGACCAATATCACTCACTTGGTACAGTGTTGCCTACTTCTTCCTTCATCTTTCTCATTCTTTTCTGTATGTGCTTTCCTTTTCCCTGTTTCTCCCATTTTCCTGTCACTTTTTACCTCGCCAGGACGGAGTACGACGAGGTATTGTTTTGATTTTTTTTTTTTTTTTTTTTTTTTAGCAACAATACGGAAAAACGACTGAATGAAATTACATGAGACTTTCAGGACATGTGGGCACTGGTCCCCAAAGAAAGTGATTAAATTTTGGAGGTAATCGAGTGACCTTGAAAGGTCTAAATCAAGGTCACGGTTTTTCAGAGGGCTAGACTTGAAAACGGTTGAAGATAGAGATATTTACTATTCTGAATATACAGGAACTCGTAATACGGGTTTTCATTTGGCACCATGACCTTTGACCTTGAATCACCATGAAAGGTCAAACTGAAGGTCATAGATATTCAGAGTGCTATAACTCGAAACTAGTTGAAGGTAGAGATATTTACTACAGTATTATCATATAGGAAATCCCATATGGGTTATTAATTGGTACCTTGATTTTTGACGGTTAGTGACCTCGAAAGGTCAACCTTAAGGTCACTGATATTCAGGGGGCTATAACTCGAAACTCTCGTTAAGATAGAGATATTTACTAATACCAAGATATAAGAAGTCTCACACGGGCGGGTGAGGATGTGGGTCAAGGTGAGTGGGAGTATGGGGAGGACTGAGTGCGGGTATGCAGTAGCGTTGTGAGTGCTTGTATTTGGGTTGGTTGGGTGTGAGTTAGGGTGGGTGAGGATGTGCGGGAGGGTGAACATTGGGGTGGATGAGGGTGTGGTGTACAATGGGTGAGGGTGCTGTAGGAGGACTATGGCTGAGGGTGGACAAGCGGGGAGGGTGTGCGAGGATTAGGTTTCTTTCATACTTCTCTGTCCATTTTTTGTTTTGTTCTACCTCGTGAGCACCAACAGTAATCAGTTTAGAAAGGAGTGTGGGTAATTTCATTGCCAAAACCTACTTTATAATGAGTTATGGCAATGTGGTCTTCTCACGGCACCATCGGATATGATTATTGCAAAGATTTAATCTATAGACCTGCCTGCTGTCTACTTGAAATAGCATCTTTAACTCTGTTCCTGATCTCAGTTTTTTACGGAAATATCTGTAGGTTGATTGAAAACTGTGAGACAGGGTAGTTATTCCATGGTACTGTTTTGTATGTTAAATAAGTTTCTGTATCGACATGGTCTGCATCGGCACCATACAAGAGGATACTGAGGTGTAACAGAATAAACTGCTAATGAAGCAGGTGTTACGCAACCCTCGAAGCGAAAGAAAGTACGACTCAGTAATGTCAGTACCATAAACACAGACAAAAAAGTTACAGCCCAAACACATAAGTAGAATGACACTGAAAAATGACAGACGCACTTAAAGAACCAATCCCCTATACAGTAAGTAAAAATATATAGAAAAGAGTAAACACGAAGCAATTGCATATACCGTTTTTATACACCTACTTCCTGTGATGGAAGTAAAATTCATTCATAATACAACAATGAAAACATACGAATAAGATAGAGATTCTGGCCATCAGGGGGAAAAAAGGTAAGCAAACAGGTGAAAAAGCCGTGTGCAAAGCTAACAGGGCGAGTTTCGGGGTGGAGGCGGCGATGTAGAGGGGTCGTTTGTGTAAACAAGGGAATTAGGTTACGAGTGTACACATGTGTGAGTAAATAGACACCTACTCTTAGCTTACACCGACATCAATTAATTCTTCATCTGAAGAATTTTTCTTATTTTTATATAAATAAGCAACTAAAATAAATAATGTTGCTGCTGCTAGACTGTCCTATACAGCTTGGAAGAAAACTTTACAGCTAAAGGGGTTAGATCTGGACGCTTCCTAAGCTAAAATAAGATTATCGGAGATACCAAGAATAAGCTAAAATACGCCATAGGGATGAAGGTGACAGATCTCCCTGTTTCCATTATTACGCATGGGGTGGGTAGGATCCAGAAAATGGCATAGTGTGATAATCGTGTAGTAATTTGGAGATGATTTCTCTGAAGTGGAAAAAGAGAATAAGAAGAATCTCAGAACTGCAGCACAAAACAAACATATGAGTTTCAGTGGCTTGAATGATCAATGAATTAAACTTTGGCTCAGTTTGACAGGGTCTTATCTGCCCTGTGTGTGTGCAGGGTTGGGTTGATGATAATGATGATGATGATATGATAATGATTACGCTTAAAAACAATTGTGTTTCAACTGCGTAATATGCAGAAATCGTAAAGCGAGGAGAGTGATGAAAAATAAAAGACAAAAAACGGTCCTTTTTAATATAAAGGAGGATTGTGGAAATGTGTGAACATGGATTCATGTGAAGGACTGGGTCACAAGTGGGGAATATTTCTGGGACAGTATATTGGGATGTGAGGGTGGAGCTGGAAATATTCTGTGACGGAATGGAAAAAGGTGTTTGTATGATAAGTATGTATGATTAGCGTGTGTGTGTGTGTGTGTGTGTGTGTGTGTGTGTGTGTGTGTGTGTGTGTGTGTGTGTGTAAAGGTATGCGAGGACACCTTAGTCTTTTGTGATGAATTTAATCCCTACAAACTTTACACTGCGCACGTGAGAGGGCAATGTGGAGGGTATCCTGTGTGTGTGTGTGTGTGTGTGTGTGTGTGTGTGTGTGTGAAAATGGTTGTAGGAATATATAATAGTCATAAATTAAATGAGGGGATAACGGAGTTGGAGAGCTTGGATTTCCCTGATTATTACCTGCATTTCATATAAATTTTTATGAGCAGTTAGCTATAATTTATAAGAGTCATGTGCGCTCTCAGCCTGAATATTGCTCACCCTTGTGGAATGGTTGTGGAGAGGTTGCATTAAGACAACTAGACAAAATTCAGAATAAAGCTGTTAGAATCATTAACAACCGTGCCATTACATATAAACTACCTCCCCTGCAAGTAAGAAGGAATGTTGCCTCCCTTGCATTATTTTACAGATATTTTTTTTGGCAAATACTCAGACGAAGTTGCGTCCATGGTGCCACCTCTCCATGCCTTTCCTCGTGCTACACGGGCAGCTGGCAGCGCTCATGACTGGAATGTCACTCAACCATATTGCAGAACTTCTGCCTATCAGAATTCTTTCATTCCCCGAACTGCATCTCTCTGGAACTCGCTTCCCCAGAGTTGTTTTCCTCCAAATTTCAACCCACAACTGTTCAAGTCTAACTGTTACAGATATTTTATGAAGAGAGGACACCAGTAATCTGGTGTATGGATTTTTTTTTTCCCCCCATTTGTTTTTCCTTCCTCCGTTGTTATTTAAAAAAAAAAAAAAAAAACATTAAACCAGCTTTCACCTCCACTACTTGCTTTTTATTTTATCGTACCATTTGTTCCTCATTATCTACTTTGCACTGTTTAATACAACATAAATCTCACTCTCACACTTCATATTTTTCCCAATCTGTAGCCTGCGAAAATAACACTAAAGTAATTCCCTCAGCAGAATTATGGCATTTCTGAAATTTACGTGTTGCCTACACACATTTTCTTCTAGCTACGGTAGCCCCCGTAGTAGTGAAGAGGTTCATGGAAAATATATCTCATCCCTTCAGCTTGATAAAGTTCTTTTTTACTGAATACAATTGTCTGGTAAAACAAGATTGTAATATAAATAAGACTTCCTCTTGGTAGTATATTTTCTTTATTACTATTTTTGTGCACCGTCCTCTTCCACATTTGTGTTATCCCTCATCCAGCACCAGCATTACTAACTTTACTTTCACACATCATATTTTACCCACCGCCTCTATAACTCAGCCTCAAAAAATATTGTAAGTACCGCCTGTCACCCGTTAATTTTCAGACACACTGTAATTTTGCTTACACAGGTTTCTGGAAATATTTTCAAGGGAGGGAAGGGGTTGGAGTAAAACCAGGGCAAAATTTATTCTAAATGAATTTTCTCTCTTCGCCATGAATAATAAATGCATTTCAGCCTACTTTTTTTTTCCTTTCTCCACCTTCCCTCTAAAGTCTAAACCTTCCCTCCCTGCCCCCTTCCCTCCCTGCCTCCTTTACTCCCTCCTTCCCACTCTTCCTTTCTACTTCCATCCATGCCTCCCTCCCTCCCTCCCTTTGTGCCTTCTGCCTTTCCTACATCCTTCCTTGCTTCACTATGCAAAGCCTTGTGTGAACAGGGTCATGTTTAAGGTCGCTGCGTCTATAAAATATCAAAGGGAACGTTACGCTACGATAGCACTCTCTCTCTCTCTCTCTCTCTCTCTCTCTCTCTCTCAGCAGCAGTATCCAGAACTTAAGAGAAAGCTAGCCCCCACAAGTTTTCCCTCAGTTTGTTCGCACAGACATGAAATTGGAACCAAGGAAAATTGAAGGGGCAAAAGCGATGATCGAAAAAGAAATAGTTACATGGAGAGAGAGAGAAAGAGAGAGAGAGAGAGAGAGAAATGTACAGACAGATTGACAATAGACAGATGTGGTGAGAGTGTGCCGAAGAGAAAGCTGAAAAATTTCTTACGCTCCCCAGGGATAAATACTCGAGAGTGAGGACAGAAATGAAATGGAATAAGAAATTGTGTGTTTGTGGAGGGGTGGGAGGGGGATGTGCACCTACGTCTTATTAACACGTAGCCTGCTTGTCGAACTCCTTGTTTTACTTCAATGAATCAGCATTTTACCTGTGTAATTGGTGTCAATATATGTAATAATGCAAGAAGACTAGCGCAAGTTAACCCATTCACGTTCAAAGACGGTGTGTTATGATAGCTGTTCCTCTCCCAGCTTCTCCCCAGCGAAAGTGTTCGCTTCTAAACAAGAATAGGCTAATCAACCTCCCACACCTTACTGCGAGAAAAACAGATATTATGAAAGAACCGAGACATAAGGTAGCACGCACAAATATTCAAGTATTTCCTTCACTGTCACTTAAACAGCCAGGAACAGTCCCATCCTCAAGGAGATCAGTGGATGCTGAAACTACTGTACAGTACATTAGCCACCTGATGGAGCAAGTCTCTAGTTCTGGACACTGACCCTCTGACAAAAACTGGCCACAGTTCATTTTTTGTGGCTCCGGAGGGACAACAAGAAGAGTTTGGGAAAATCAGGACTGGTACGCCATTCAGCGGGTAGCCAGCAGACACCTCAGGCAGCAGTCCGCCTCCTTTCCCGTTTATCTTGAAACTGTCCATGAAACATCCCATGAGACTAAAATAAACTTTTATCTCATTGCATTAGCCAGCTTAATTATGAGGATACTTCACTCGATCCAAAACAGACCTCACCCATCCATCCCAGTTCTGATTAATTTCGAGTTGTCATCGAGAAATATTCTGCCTGACTAAGATAACAAACCTGGTCACTGCGACCAGCATCGTTGCTATGATACTTGTACTTTCCCCTCTGCATTCCGATGCTTCATATCAGTTATGGAAGGAATCTCCCACTCTTGGTTGCTGCATTGAGATACTGACTTTCACATTGCTCAGGAGTATGCAAAGCTATAGTTCTCTCCGACAAGGAGAGTATATTTTCATTCCCGTTTGTTTGTCTGTTAGCTTGCTTGTCTGTTAACAGGAGTACTCAACAACTAAAAGAGAGACTTGGCCCGATTTTGGTGGGTAAATAGCCCATGTCCCAAGGAACAACCGATTAGCTTTTGAGACCGGTCCGGAGTGTATTGCAGATTCTGGATCCGGAAAACACTTTTTGCGAAACGTGAATCAGTGATCAGAAAACCTAACACATTATGAAGAGTGCTTTGGAGATGACGTTGCACTTGTCGGAGAGATGCACTCCATTGGTGCCCCTCTTGTTTATAAATGTAGATGGTCTCTTCTCACCCACATTTCACAGGACCCTACGGGTGTAGCAATAACGGTTATCCCCACGCCATCTTACAGATAGCGTGTTATCCACACACCCTTACGTGGAACACATTTACATTTGACACTTCAATAAACTGGATATATTAGCTGTGGCTAATGTCCTATCCTCACTAGACAGGGAATAAGGTAGAATCTGTGACAGTCTCTGTTATTATGTTTTTAAATGTTGGATGTATACTTGTTGCTACAGCGACAAACTATTGTATAACCCTAGTCTGTGCTTAACAGACTATCTGCATTAGTTTTCCATTGTCACTTAAATCCCGAGAGAAGTCTAAATATTGATATAAAATGAAATGACAAAGCAAACCAAGATACTATATGCAAAACAGAACACAAAGGAAGAAGTGTCAGGATGTCATCTAAAGCCAGAAGAACACGGCAATGCCAGGCAACTCGTATCGGGTGGAAGGGTGTGAATATTACCAAGTTCTTTGAAAGTAGCTGAGACGGGGGTAATTAAACACTTCACCAGATCTTGTTTCAGAAATCGCTTCCGTCGCCCAGCTCTGATGCGGGATAGGCATTAAAAAAAAAAAGCCAGTGCTTAATTTCTTTTCAATTTTGACACAAAGTAAAACAACCCAAACATACTTTACTCATTAAATTATTCAGTTGGCATGATATGCTACACAGAAATTACAGTATGGGAGCCTTTTGATTATATATAATATATCATTTTGTAAACTCAGCTTTCGTCAGTTTACTCATCTCTGAAAGCATAACATAGAGACAAAACTAGGCAGTTTGACTAGAACCATCCATAATGCAAGATAACAGTGATTAAAATATTTGTCATTCGTTAGTATCCACAAAAGAAAATAGATATGAAGCCTCATTTTTGGTAGTACCTTTCGATATGCTGCCCTGCCTGACGTATGACTTTTCAAAACCATACCTGTTGGACATCTGACGTGAGACATTGACTTCAAATTGTAAAGTCCATTTGGGTCTGGAAATATAATTTCGTGTTCGTCTACGGTAACTCTTCGCCTACCGATGCTGACTGCATGCCCGTCTGTGGGTTCTGTTAATTGAAGTAATTCTGGATTTTGCAAGGCATTTTCCACCATCTGTTTGAGCTTTTCCTTGTTGTACTGCAAATATGGTACACCTCCTTCTCTGAGAAACTCCCTTAATTCTGGAACGGTTCACTCTTTTAAATGTTTCCCTGACTCCATTGCACAGTTTAGTAAGTGTAATACACCCAACTCCTCCCCAAACTGGGCTGTGGTTAAAATGTCCTACCGCGCTGCCGTGTTGTTTTGATTAATATGGCTAATTCACTAAGTAAGCATTTGTTAAGCACATAATTTTCAGTGGAACAGCTTACTTCTTTAAAGCACGCTAAAACACACACATCAGTAGTCCTAAGGTATCTCCTTTTACTAACTGCACACAATTTAAATATATGTAAATAGACAACACACTATTTTATTCCCCAAGCTAGGATGGACTAAGATGCTCTGAGAGTCTGGTTATTTATTATTACAGGTATATGTATGCATTTGATTGAATAGGAAAAAAGATTCCTATAAAGAGCAACATTAACTTAGTATTAGGTACAGTTTCACAAATCTTTAAAACCCCGCAAAAATATTTAATCGAGACTGGGCGACGCTAGACACCCTGGTGGCAGACCTCTGAAACAGGGTTTGGTGAAGCCTCTAAATAACGCCCGCAAAGGTAATCAAAATTTTCGGGAACTTTATGAAGACGCATTGCATGAAGTATTGAGGGAGGGGACTGTAAACACAAGTCCTGCAGGTGTCAGTGTCAAGCAAATAGAACTAAAAGAGGAGTGGAAGGGGTGTTTGTATGTTAGTGAAAAGGGCAAGGTATTGGAGGGAGGGAGGGAGGGAGAGAGAGAGAGAGAGAGAGAGAGAGAGAGAGAGAATTTAAACTTGTTCCTGTGTGTGGTAACAGGAAGTGAAATGTTGATATCGTACTTAAGAAGAAAGAGACTAATTTGAGGAAGGATGGACAAACTCAAGACAAGAAAGGCTCTGGGACTGGATGATGTGAGAGGAGAAATGCTGATGTGGGGAGGGGAGCTATTGCTATAGTTCCTTAACCTTAAGATGGCCAAACTTGTCAATATATAATATCTTTCACGTAGCTCACTGGTAGAATAACACAGTATTAGCTCTCTGCGTCCAGTCCAGTGTATTTCTTCGTATGTATTGTTATGTCCCTTTGCTAATCTCTGGCCTCAGCTCAGCATTCAAGATGGAGAAATGCCAATTTGATGAGGTGAAAAGAGTACTGATGCGCCTGGGTCGCAAGGCTGTCAAAATCAAGCACTTCATACCGCTGACATATTTTACTCCCGTTGTCTGGAAGACACTGCGCGCGCGCGCGCGCGTGTGTGCGTGTGCGTGCGTGTGTGTGTGTGTGTGTGTGTGTGTGTGTGTGTGTGTGGGTGTGTGGGTGGGTGGGTGTTCTAAGTAAAATAGTTTTTGTCCAATTTAAACCTACCTGAATGAAAGGGTTGAAGGTCACCCAACCGTCTGACCTATTGTTTTTTTTGAACAGTACCGTAGGTCAAAGTTCAAGGTGACATGGAAAGATCAGATTAGAGTTATTATCCGATTAAGACAAATGTTTGTGGAATATTCCGGGTAAAGCTTGGGTGAAGGGATTCGGCTGTCACAACAACCCTTGCACAGTGAGAGTCACAGGACAAGGTCAATTATTAGACCCTACAATTCAGACCATTATAATTATTATTTTGCCAGACTTGACGGAAGGACTAAAGGTCAGACAAAGGAGATGAAATCGATTTTGAGAACAAGAGGGGAAAGGATAAAGTCAGAGGGATGGCCACCTTAAACAGTTTTGATCAGATTTGAACTAAAGTTAATGGGAAGGTTAAGTGTGTATCACGACAGCAATTTGTTGAAGGTCATAATCCCAAGCCAGTATCACATGATCTCCCCATAGACAGACTGGTGGGTGTGGGTGACTGTGCGCTTTTTTTCTTTCTTTTAATTCTTCCAAGATGCAGACAAATCACTTAGGATAGCGCCAAAGTACTCCCACACCGTTTTTGACCTTCATGATGGGTTCCATCAATGCACTGGTGATCTTCTTATCGTCCTTGCAGATTGCTGATATACATCCATGTTGGACTCCACCGAAACTTTTGCTGTTGCATAACATATCTCAATTACCTTCGGCAGAGTCTAACAAATCTAGTATAAAAACTGATTCCTATATTTCCATCTCTCTTTGTGTTCCTTCAACCTTCCTGTACAGTCTTTCTATAGCTGTTGTAGGCGGTCATAGTTCTTGATACAGCAGTAGCAACAGTGGTGTTCCTCAGAGCTCTCTACTTTCACCAACGTTTCCTCCTACCGTCAGTGATCTGAACTGTACATGTGGTCCTATGCAGTCGATTAACAATAATTTTTTCTTTCTGTTTTTCACTTACTTTTCAGTGTCCATCATGACAGAATCTACAGCTGCAGCGGGATGAGGCTATGGTAAACATGAGGGGAACAGGAGGAAACATTTTTGTTTGTAATGTCTCAAATTACTAAACTCCTCCAGCATTTAACTCTACACAATTTGCGCACGAACCTTCTTTCACCTAAGTTAATAGTCAGTAATTCTTCAGTCTTCACATCCTTCGTATCCCACTTTGTGTGATCTGTCATGGAAATATCATATGAGTTTTTGCAAAGCCAGCTTTGCAGAGATTAGGTGTGCTGAACGGAGCCAGTGCATTATTTGATCCAACTCATCTACTTATAATGTGCAGGGTCTTTAGATGACAGTGTCTGGAGTGCAGCTGTTCAGTGTGGGGAGCTCACTCGCTGCATACAGTACATCTGAAGAGTCAAAAAGCTTTTCTTCTCAGAGCTTCACCCTCCTTTCATTAACTGCCTTTCCTCTCCTCATAACAGTGTTGCCAGTCGTTCTTTACTGCAACTTCTGTTCAGCCATTACTCTTCAAAGTTTGTTCCTTACCATCATCTGGAGGAGCCACAAATCACAGCTAGAAACATGAGGCAACCACCACACAAACAATACCGGAATCTTCAACAACATCCCACCACAAGACACTCCAACACTAACAATGAAGAAATACCTACATACCTATTTGACACACAGGACAATACAAAACATCAGCCAGAACACTATCCTACAAGCCCCACAAGCCCCCCTCCCTTCCCTCCCGACATCCACCCATCAGAGGTATCCTTAACTAGAGATGGTAGAGGCCACCTAACTTGGTTTCGAGTAGGATATCTTGATTTTGGCTGTGTTTTGCTCATCTCTCTTTGCAAGGACAAGTTTGCCGAAGCCTCTGCCTTTGGTTTTGTCCACATTACATATAATTAAAAATATTTAATAATCTACGTCTTAACCTAAATATATACATGTTCGAGTTCTATGCTATTTCTAGAATATCAAAGATCTAAAGCAACCTAAGTATCTAATAACTAAAAATCGAGTTGTGTACCATGATGAAAATACGAAAATACCAGACTACTGCACCATGACTTACATAAATATCTATTTCTGTGTTTATACCAATGTGAAACTCTCATAATCATACACATTTATAAATATTCATGGCCCTGAACATTACCAGTAATTAAGTTGCTGGTGTTATAATTACTCTTTGGACGGAGTCGTTATTTGGTCGTTAAATATAGGCAACATATTTTTTGGCATATATTAAAATAATTTTGTCCCCATACCTTCCTTTTCATCCTTTTAAATGAAATAGCTACAGTAATTCACCACCTCTCTCTCTCTCTCTCTCTCTCTCTCTCTCTCTCTCTCTCTCTCTCTCTCTCTCTCTCTCTCTCTCTCTCTCTCACGTCCATTACTCTAACTACAAAGTTTGGAGAGTTAGCGAAAAGGCGTACTGTTGTCTACAATTAAACTCAAATTAAACTCTAATTAACGTTTCCTCTCTACACAACGCTGGGGAACAGAAAAACTAAATTAGAAGCCCGTCGTTTTCACAATATATAGCTTACAGTTTTATTTTCTCCGAAACTGAATTTCTTATAAGGCTAAGTAACTTAATGGATGAAGTAACTTCATGGATATTGAGTGTTAAACGATGAGTGAATGTTGTACGCGGGATAGTGGGTGATGATGTGGGATAGAGTGAATGAGGGTGTGGGGTGGGGCGAGTGAAGGTGTGGGGCTGCATGGGTGACAGTGTTAGGCAGGGTGGGCGAGCATGTGGAACAGGGTGGATTAGGGCTTGCGGTATGGTGGGTGGGGATATGTGGTAGGGCGAGTATTGGACTGGATGTGGGTGTAGGGCAGCATAGATGAGGGTGAGCAAGGAGGGCTATGGTATGAATATGAACAACGATAAGGGCGTGAAAGGTGTAGGTCTTGTGGGAGGATTTCTTCATTTTCTCGTTTCCTTTTTTCATTCTCTGTCGGTAGTCCCAGCAACAGTTCCGAAAGGAGTGTGGATATCGTCAGTGTCAAAACCTATTTCACATAGTATCACAACAATATAGTGTTTGACACACACACACACACGTGTGTGTGTGTATATATATATATATATATATATATATATATATATATATATATATATATATATATATATATATATTTATGTTTAATGACACACGTTTATTTTATAGTTTTGTATGTTGTCAGTCTGAGATAGCATCTTAAGTGTCTTCATGTTCTGAATTATATTACAGAAATACCATCTCTATGTTGATTAATATGGAAAATGTGAGTACGTTACGTTTAAGTACTTAGGTAGTGTGATGAGTAAGGATGGAGGTTTGGAGGGTGAAGTGCTTGAAAGGGTACAACAAGGAAGAAAGGTTGCTGGTTCTTTGAAAGCAGTGATAAGAAACAGGGAAGTGAACATGGAAGTGAAAATGTTACTACATGACAGTATTGTGATACCAACTCTAACGTATGGAAGTGAAGCTTGGACGTTGTTGGAAGGACACAAGTCAAGAGAGAGAGCAGTGGAAATGAGTTATTTAAGAGAAGCCTGTGGAGTCACATGGAGAGACAGGCTGTCGAATGAGGATATAAAGGAGCGTTGTGGTTTGGATGTGGATGTGATAGGAAGCGTTAGGACGAACACACTGAGGTGGTTTGGGTATGTGGAGAGGATGGAGGGTGAGAGACTGACGAGGAGAGTGTATGTGAGTGAGGTGGAGGGGGGAAGAGGGAGGGGGAGGTCGAGGATGAGATGGAGGGATGGGGTGGAGAGGTATATGAGAGAGGGGTATGTGAGTTGGGAGCAGGGCATTGAAATGGCGGGGGACAGGGCAACGTGGAGGCGATTTTTTGTGGCCACCCAGTACGGGATTGAGGCGTCTGGCAATAGATCGTTAGATAGATAGACTTTATTTATATTTTGCATCCTGGTGTGACCTGCATTAATACTATACAAGGGAATATTGAGTACAATAAAATGTATTACTTATGGAAGAGGTTCTGCGGAATCTTTAAAGCTAACGAGAGTACGGCTTAGTGTTATCAGTTGTACTGTTAGTACTGTCAGTATCACAGTCAACAAAGAGAGAGAGAGAGAGAGAGAGAGAGAGACAGACAGACAGACAGACAAACAGAGAGAGAGAGAAAATAAAAAACATTACGGCCTAAGTAGATGGGTAGAAAGACACTAAAGCAGACACACACACACACACACACACACACACACACACACACACACACACACACACACACACACACACACAGGTGCTAATCAGGACATTACCTGTCCTCTGCACGAGAGGTAACAAGCAACAGAAACAACGTAAACACCAACCACAACCATATACGGTTTGCATATACCTAATTCTTGAGACGGAATTAAGATCCAAGAATAACGTAAAAATGAAAATATATATTAATTCCGAGAGTCTGGGTAACAAGTAATAAAAGGTCACCAAACAAGAGAAAAAAACGAGGGTCGGGATGGAGGCGGGGACGTAGGGAATCTGTTGATAAAGGAAATATTAAAACAAAAACAGTGTTAGTACTCGTGTGGATTTTTCTATGAGTTAGAGCCAGGATTTAAAGGCTTGAATGATGTGTGAATGTTTGTGTGACCTATTTCACTGGACAAGCGTCTAATAGTTTTACTAGTTTTGTACTTTGTCCCTTTGCTTCTGTATCCATCCCCACTTCATCTCCTAGCCGAGCATTAGGATTAGGATGATGATGATTCTGCATCGTATATCACCTATTCCTTATATGAGAATTATGGCTAAGATGATGTTAAAGTTGACAATAATGATGAAATTCCAGGTTTCTACCTCACGCCATCTCAGGTGGGAATAAAGATTTGGATGATGCCATGATAATGATAATTTTATCGATGATTTTGACCACTAACACCCATCACCCAAAATCCATTCCCATCAATCTCGAATCCACAACTCGGAAAATAAAACAGACAGACGATAAAAGTTCAGCCGTGTGAACGAAGCTGCCATTATTCAGTATTTCCATCGAGGGTGAAAACTGTAGTGTTTGTGTTTCGTGTGAGGGAGGCGACGCTGGAAATTCCGCCACGCTGGACTGTATGCCTTGGAGCACCATGGCGATATTTCAGATTTATTCCTGCTGCCGCCAGAAGATTTTATTCACTTTAGGCAAGTGCGCAAACGGTGAGTGATTTTTTATTCACTTTAGGCGACTACACTAATGGCGAATGTTATAAAGTTTGTATCTAACCCATGCACTTCGAAAAGGTTCTGTTAAACTGGATAATATTTCTGGAGAATTAAAAAAAAAAAAAAATGGATGTTATCCTAGTGATGGCGTTTGTATGTAACATTAACACCACCAGACGTTTATATTTCATTTTGGAGAAGAATATTCATTAATGCAAGGCCTTTAGGCCTTGCATTAATGAGGAGTTACTGGTGGCTGTGTGTAACCTCACCACGTATACTGGAGGTGGCAATGAGATCTTTGCCGCATTGGTTTGCAACCACTGTTGTACGAGGAGCCTTTTTGTACGGTTCTTTTTTTCTTGCTGGAGTGGGACACCTGGCAATGGCAGATATAACTGATCGACTCCGGTGCTCGGTTATACAAATGTCCCTTAACCCCCCTTTCCAGATCCAGGGGCAGCTGGTACATTGGAGAGTAATTTAAGCCTCAGTCCACCGTGCTCACTTTCCAAATAGTCTGGGTTTGCTACTACTACTATTATAAATATTACTCCTACAACAACAACAGCAGCAGCAACAGCAACTAACAACCACTATACTACTACTGCCACTACTACTGCTTCTGCTACTACTACTACTACTACGTCTGTTACTACTATACTACTGCTGCTGCTGCTGCTGCTGCTGCTGCTGCAAATTCTACCTTTGCATGGTGACGCCTTTCTATGCACCAATCTTGCTGTCTTCATACAATTTTATCAGGCTTATGAGACGTTTTTGCTGCTCCCATATTGTTTTGCATATTGAAAAAGTATTGCCTCACATAGAAATGTTGATTGGATACATCAATTCCGACTTGCAAAATATTGATGGGACACATCAATTCCGACTTGTAAAATATTGATGGGATACATCAGTTCCGACTTGTAAAATATTGATGGGATACATCAATTCCGACTTGTAAAGTACTGAGGGGATACATCAATTCCGACTTGTAAAGTACTGAGGGGATACATCAATTCCGACTTGTAAAGTACTGAGGGGATACATCAATTCCGACTTGTAAAATATTGATGGGATAAATCAATTCCGACTTGTAAAATACTGAGGGGATACATCAATTCCGATTTGTAAATTATTGAGGGGATACATCAATTCCGAATCCGACTTGTACCTCTCTCTTCAGGTATGATTGGAAGCGGAAAGTGTGATGGATAGATAGTAATGTGAGAGAGAGAGAGAGAGAGAGAGAGAGAGAGAGAGAGAGAGAGAATTTCTCAATACTCGTAGTTCCGCTGATGTTTGACTGGAGCAAAACAATGTCTTGACACAATTCATTCGCTCACCTTTTATGTCAGGTGTTTTCCCCTCCCTATCTGAATGTTTTAAAACGTCTTCTGAACATGAAGTGAATATATGTCAGGAAACTGTGTGTCCTTGTTATGCACCTTTCATTAATGGGGCCCAGATGGAAACAGCAACACGTGTACCAAAATGTTTGTATATGTGTGTGTGCAAAGAGAGAGAGAGAGAGAGAGAGAGAGAGAGAGAGAGAGAGAGAGAGAGAGAGAGAGTTACCATCAATGCCAACTAGTAATCATCATCCTCCCTGCTTGCATCATTCTCTTAAAGTTCTGAGTCTAGTCTAGTGTGTGTGTGTGTGTGTGTGTGTGTGTGTGTGTGTGTGTGTGTGTGTGTGTGTGTGTGTGTGTTTAGTGGCACATTGTCGTTTAGCAGGATATTTTTTATTCTAACCACAGTCATTTAAACATGACAGTTTTTCAGCCAGCATCAACTTGCAGTTCTTTGACACACACACAGTCCCAAGCAATACATAGACGTCACCAGTTCTCATTTTTTCCCTCGTACCCTAATTTCATTAACCATTTTACAGAAACTCTCATAATTTATAAACATAATTCTAAACCTCACAGTATTTACTCTGTCATTATATGTCTTCATGTAACCTAATATCAAAATATGCCTTTGCTACCGCTTGGCTGGCACCATATTCTGTTGTTGATATAATGTTATAATTCAGCATTAAAGATGGAGAGATATTAATTTAAGGCCAAGTTTAAGCGACAGGTGCCTGGCAATCACTTGATTAGGCAAGGTCCATCCTATGATGATTATAACCTTCATTAAGAAATGTTTGCCTTAATCTCCCTTATCGTGGATAAAGCTATGGGCGTTATCGTTCTAAAGACATGAAATTCCCTTTAACACTTGCGCTTCGTGTCATGGTAAAAAAATTCATAAAATTTCTCCATAACGTATACTTTACAGCCCTATACAGCATTCACACCGTGATGACATCTATTTCATTCATGATACAACCTAGTAAATTTACTCAGAGATTCATGTCCATTCTCATGTCGCCATAAAACCCGTCCTTTAATTTTCGCCCAAATCCCACTTTGCATTCTCATTCAACACTTTTACTACAGTGACTTGCTCTTATGTTTTACTTTTCCCACCACCAGAGAAAAATATGCGTTGATACCTGTCATCAAGCCACTATTGGGTTATGCCACACAGATCACCTTTAGACTTTCCCACATATAATAATTTACACCCTCACACCCAACCCTCTTTGTAAACCCTCACCCATTTCACTCACTATATAACCCATCCCTGCAGTGTGTGTGTGTGTGTGTGTGTGTGTGTGTGTGTGTGTGTGTGTGTGTTACGATTTAACTGGTACTACTACCAATATAGGTATGCATTGTTCAAACTTGGGGGTCAGAAGGTAGGTAGTGCCGATATACTCAACTTAAGATACTTTTACATACTTTTGCATAAAAGATACTGGCCATAAACTATTTTGATATTAATGTTGCGACCGGAGGTAGGACAAAAACTCGCCGATAAAAACTCACCAAAGTCACCGGACAGAAACTCACCTATTAAATGCAAAGGAGGACAAAAACTCATTGAAATTACACAAAAACTCCTTATTTGGAAGGTATATGAATCAAAAAATTAAATCGTAAAAGCCAAAATCTCCAAAAACATTAAAAACATAAAGGGGCTCTAGATACCAAAATGTTTAGAAACGGATACATTGTCCAACAGCTGGAAGGAATTCTTCTGTCGATTTTCTGCCTGAAACCAACACTTCGTTTAGGTTCTCAAGACGCTTATGATGATTAACGTAGTTCCTTTTGGCTCTTTTCTTTGGAGGTTCGCCTCTTTCATCTTGCATTATCATTGTTTTGACTAGGGTCTCATCTGTCTTAATGTTATCAACAACTGTGTAAAATGATGGTTGGGAATGACCAGCTAGCTACTTGAATGAGGAATTCCGGCATTTGCACATATTGTTCGTTCGAGCCTCACCACGTAGGGTATTACTTTGTACATTCCATATGACTGGTGGGAAGGAAGGTGAAAGCCACGGAATATTGACTGTCGATGATTCTGTACTTTCATTTCCAGGAAGTCATATATGACGGACTATATCTCTAACATATGTTCTGTCGAAGTATGAAGGGAGGTCTTCAAGTGCCTGAGGGGCGTTGGCCCCCAGAAATTGAATACCTTCCTATTCCTTACCTAATGAGAGAAATGCTAACCCATCCATCATTACACAGAAAAATTTGCAGTCATTCTCACGGTAGTGATTAACAAGGCCTAATTCCTGTATTTTACGCCAGGTCCTCTTGCGTCAATTGAAAGAAATGTCCTTTAATCGTTACGTTAAGACCTAGAATGCTACTTACAGTATGCGTGGCAGCTTTTTCGAAATCTAATACAATCTGTGTGGGGTCTGGTATGAATGCTAGCCTTTCATGACCATCTAAAACACTTTGAAGCAATCCTTCATATATACCCATTCTGTGACTTTCCTGGCAAGAATGCATACATGCAGGAAACTACAGTTTCACCTAATGGGGCTCTGATAACATAAAGCTGCAGAAAAATGTGTGGGGCCTTAGCATAGTTCCCGTCCATAAACCATGCACGAGGCCGGCATAGTAATAGAAAACACTCATCAGTAGCATACACAACCACTCTGTTACAGGCATCCGGACCTCTGTCACGCAGTGGGAATCTTTGTGGCTGTTCACATGATGTAGATTTCCAGTCATCTGAAATAACCAGTTCACGAAGGTTTGGAGGTTCTTCAGGTAATGCACCTCGCCTCTGCCGACGAAGAGCACGTCTGCATGTTTCCAGCTGACCGATATTGACACTAGCTTCATCACTTGCTGACTGCAACGCCTGGGTAAGCAGCTGGTTTGGAAGAGTTTTAGTTTCTCTTGGCTGTTGCTTGAGGTTCCTTTTAGTTTTGTAACAGAAACTAATGTTTCATCTGCTTCATGGTTGTGGTCTACAAACGCGCGCAGATTCTGTATATAAAACAACGAATTAAATCAATGTTGGTTAATGACTGGACACAACATTGAATATCAAATCACTTAAACAATTTATGATCGAGAAGTGGAAAGGAAAGTATGATGTTTACACTGATATCTGTGGATAAAATTCTTTTCCACTTTAGGCTTGATTGTTGTGAACACTACCATCGGATCCAATCACTTTTTGACATTTCCCTGACGTACAAATCTCCATGATAGCACAGCTTTTGGCCACCCTTGTTGTTTGTGATGATCTCCATGGCTACTGATACGAAAAACTTACACACCACACTAATACAATAACGGATCATGTTTCGTAGTATGTTTCAAATAATTAATCTGGTGAGTTAGTGTCATGTTTCGTATCATGTTTCAAATCAGGTTCATAGTTCGACCAACATTAATCTGGTGAATTTTTGTCCTCGTTTGCATTAAAAAGGCGATTTTTTTGTCCGGTAAGTTTTTGTCCAGTGAGTTCTTTTCTGTGAGTTTTTGTCCTGTGAGTTTTTGTGTGGAGAATTTTTGTCCTCGTTTGCATTAAAGAGGAGAGTTTTTGTCGAGTGAGTTTTTGTCCGGTGAGTTTTTCCTGGTGAGTTTTTGTCCAGTGAATTTTTGTTCGCTCCCCGTTGCAAGCAGATACTAACTGGTGAGGTTCCATCCTCGCAATTCAGTGACATTCAGTGTACTTCACATCCTCTCCAGTGTCCCCCGAGCGTGGGGCCGTGAAAACCCGACTCATTCTCTTAGGCACCAACATCTTGACACCTTCACAAAGCTCAGCCGTTACCCACTGTACCTCTGGCCTGCTGAAACGGCTGGAAAGAGAGAGAGAGAGAGAGAGAGAGAGAGAGAGAGAGAGAAACCACCATTGGCACCACCCATCAGTAATGCAAACAAGAATTCTAATAGTGAAACAGATTAACTGAATATTTCACAGAAATCTTTCATATGGTGATACAAGCACCAAATTTGGTACAGGTATTCCTCTGGGGGTAGGCTTTTGAAAAAATATGCGGGCCACGTAAAATTTCAAAATGGCTGCTATTTTTCAAGATGGCCGCCATGTGCAATGGAGAAATCACTCTGCTGTTCAAAATAACATGGGTAATTATCTAGGAAAATGATCTTGGTATCAAATCATACATTATTGGGTGCGTAGAATACTAATGAAACACTTAGAAACTTAGACACTTAGAAACACTTACTAATTGAGTGAATATCGAGGCACAACCAGGGCATCACACTGGTGACATCACTGCTGTGAAACTCAGCATGGGGTTCAGTGCTAGCTAAACACACTGTATATTGGTGGTGGAGGTGGGGTGATGGTGGCACTGTAGTTTAGTTTCCCAAATGCTATCTAAAAGCCCCTCATCCATATACATGTAGGTACTTTCTCTTGTATAGTAGTTCTTATAGGTAGATGGTAGTTAATTAGAGAATCGCACATGAATGGACAGGGTGTGCCAGCGCGGGAGAGCCGAGCCAAGGGTAATGGGGCTGTGCAGTACTTCTTATGTAAATAATGTAAAGTTCGTGTAAGTTATTGCAGTTACCTGGATGGTGTACTGTACAGATCGGATGGGATTTAAATGGTACTGGATGAACGATCGGTCTAGGTGTAGGCCGTGCTTTTCCGAACTTAGTTAAATCCCATACATGAATGTGCGTGACATGATAGTGTAGGTGTTAAAAGGATAAACCCTTGGCCTTGCTATACATTTATCAACAGTAATTTATACATTTTACTAACATACTTTTTTTCATTTTCAGCAGGCAAAATGATGACTATAACTATTTGGCAAACTGATTGGAGAAAATGCTGTCTCTGCCAAGAAGACAAGAATGAAGATCTCAAGTGCTCAACTACAAGGTATCAGCCTGAGCATGATGGCTATGCTATGCTGGCCATCAATGTCCCTCTGTTTCATGCTCTGAATGACATATCACTCATCCTAGATCCAGCAAGACTGGACGAGGGTGCTGGCACAGAGGAAACACTGACGAAGAACAAAGCAGTATACCATCAGAGCTGCCGGCACCTGTTTAACAACACAAAACTGGAAAGGCAAGGAAGCGATAAAGTTCCGATGAAAGTACTGTGAAGGCTTAAGGAAGCACCAGTACAAAGGTACAAAGAGCCCGCCATGAAGCTCGGAAGTCGGAGTGCTTCCTCTGTGAAGAAATAGAACCTGCAACACAACTGAGACAAGCCATGACCATGAACCTCAGCCAGATTGTGAACGAGTGTGCTCGAACACTGAGTGATGGTAAACTGCTGGCCAAACTGAGCGGTGGAGACGCCATTGCCCAGGAACTCAAGTACCATCCAGCCTGTTTATCTGGCCTCTACAATCGAGTGAGGTTGCAAAAGAACGCTGAGGAAAGGCAGCTGCACACCAGTGTTGAACATGGCATCTACCCTCTGGCATTCTCAGAACTGATCACTTACATGGTGGAGACCAGTACCAGCTCGGAAAGCCCGTCTGTCTTTAGGCTTGCAGACATGGTTCACCTGTACAAGGAGCGCCTAGACCAATTGGGAACCAAACAACCTAATGTTTAACTCCACCAGACTAATGGAAAGAATCCTTGATGAATTGCATGAAATGAAAGCTCACAAGCAAGGGAGAGACGTTCTTCTGGCTTTTCAAGGGGACATTGGCTCAGCTCTGGACCAGGTCTCAGACTACAGCGAAGCCATGGTTCTTGCAAAAGCAGCTAATATACTAAGATGACATATCCTTGAACACAAAACCTCTGTCAATGAACCTTCCATGAGGGATGTGTCCAAGAAGCCATTCCATCTGCTCTTCTACAATTTGTATCGATGATCGAGCATGGCGCAGACATCAAATCTCAACTAAGATTTGGGACTTCCAAGACGGACCTAGCTATCGCACAGCTTCTGCAGTACAATTGCTATGCCTGGTACAAGGAGGGCACGACCACCCACAAACACTCAAGAGATTGGGATACCCCATTCTCTGTCTATATGGGAGTGTCTCTATATGCCAAGACAAGGAAGAGAATGCTGATGGAGATGCTGCATGATCATAGTATCAACATTTCCTATGACAGAGTGTTTGAAATCTCTGTACAGTTGGGGGACGCAGTTGTCTGCAAGTACATCGAGGAGGGCGTTGTATGTCCCTCAGTCCTGGGGAAAGGGTTATTTACCACCACAGGAATGGATAACATTGACCACAACCCAACTGCAACTACAGCTACTTCAGCATTTCATGGCACCAGTATATCAGTATTCCAGTATCCCAGCAAAGACAACAAGGGAGAAGAGTGAAGAGGCCTAAGATTTCGAAGTGAGAAGGTGAAGACAGTACCCGAACTTCCTGATGCCATCACCAATATCCACCTGGCATCTTTCAAGATGAAGAATCCTTCTCCCCCACAGACTGGTGTGCAACAATTTGGTATCACAGATCTACAGAAGCCTGATCTGACCCCCGAGTTTGAGTGGCTGCAGAAGGTCATCCTTGCTGTAACTGAGGGAACAGGAACAGATGCTTTGACACTCACATGGTCAGCCCATCATGCTGACAAGAAGAGAGGCCCTGCTTTTGAAGTGACCATCACCTCTCTGATGCGACTCCTTCGAGATGCAGCCCATTCAGTAGCCACCGTCAAAAATGTCATGGACAAGACCATAGAGTTGGTAGAATTCCTTAACGCAAGCCAAGCACCTGCTATGGCCGCTGATCAGCCTATCTCTTCAGTGGGAAAACAAATCCAGTGGCACTGGCCCGAACTCTATGGGGAAGACAAATTTGTCATGGTGTTTGGTGGCCTGCATATTGAGATGGCAGCACTGAAGTCTGTTGGCTCCCTTCTGAAGAACAGTGGCTGGACCGGTGCTCTTGTGGAAGTTGGAATAGCCTCTCCTGGAACAGCTGAGTCTTTTCTCACTGTTTCAAGCATCACTAGGATGCAACAGATGGATCAGGTAACAGCTTGCAGTCTATACAAGCTCTTGAAGGCAGCCTATGAGAAGTACGTCATGGAAGCAGGAGCAGACTCTGAGGTGATTGGCTTGGATGATTGGTGTGAGAGACGCATTGGTCAAGGCCCACAGTTCCAGTTCTGGTGCCTTGTGCTATCAATGAAACTGGTTATAATCATGCTCATCAGATCATTCACAGAACGAAACTTCAATCTATACTGCCAGTCATTGTCTGAGCTCTTGCCATTCTTCTTCGCCAATAACGATCTGAACTATGCACGATGGCTGCCAATTCATCTCAGAGACATGGTCACACTCAAAGAAAAACACCCACAGCTGACTGAGGAGTTTGAGAAGGGTAACTTCCTTGTGCACAAAACTACTCGAGAGTTCTCAGCATTACCTATCGACCAAGCCCATGAGCAGGCCAATGCTGTAATCAAAGCTGATGGTGGTGCGATCGGCATCACTGAAGATCCGTCTGCACTGAGAAGATGGTCAGTAGCTGGCCCAGAAGTCAGCCACCTAGTTGAGCAGTATGAAGCAGAATCTGAATCCAAGGAGACAACTCAACATGCCTCCCGTCACGAGCAAACACCACAAGCTCAACGAGTGTTCCTTGGAAAAGTGCAGAAACTTTCCCAGGTGTTGGGGGATATGGGCAATCCTTTCGAGGAAGAGAGTCGCGACCTGTATTCCCTGGACACAAAGGACGTTGCCCACCCCAGTGTAGCTGAACTGATTGTGACACACCTTGAGAAAGGTCGACTCCATTACCATGAGTTCCTAGCCAGACTGAAGAAAGAAGAGCCATCTTTCTATGAGCCAATAAAGAAGTAGAAGGTGGACTTCTTTCGACAGGAGCCAACGTCTACTTCTTTCGACAGGAGCCAACGTCTGTAGTCACTTCAAAGCAGAAGGTCTTGAAAGAGGATTGTCAACTGTTTTCCAAGCTGTTCATCTCATGCCAGAACAGGGAGTGTGATCTGCAGGAATTCTTTCGTCGTGAGAACCAGCCGTTTCCTCCAGCATTAAGTGAAGGTGGAAAACTATATTCCTGTCAGAAATCACAGCTTGCTACTGTTCCTGAGAGCTATGTTGCAGCCCCAGATATAGAACCTACTGCTGCGCCAGTATCATTGATGGTTCGGCCCTTGTCAACACCCTTGCTCCTCAGTTGTCCAAGACATTTGAGGCCTACGCAATTTCGGATGTTCTCCCTGTCATACAAGTTTACTCCACAAAGTACAGAAGAAGAGACATCGTCTTCGATGTGTACCTGCCATCCAGTCTGAAAGCAGAAACAAGGTCAACCCAGGGACGAGGAGTTAGGCGCAGGGTGTCAAGCAAAGGCAAACTTCCACCAAACTGGCGCAGCTTTCTGTGAGACAGCGAGAACAAGACGGAGCTGTTTCACTTCCTGGCTGACAAGATTGTCCAGGTGACCTCAGCAACTTCGTCCAACTTGATCAATATTACCAAGGGCGCGGATATCCTCAAGAACCACGAGCACGGTTTGAAAGGATTGACCCTTTGTAGTCACGAATAAGCAGACACTCGATTGTTCATATATGTGAGACACGCAGGGCAGCAGGGCTGCAAGGCTGTCGTTGTCAAAGCCAGTGACATGGATGTCCTGGTGATTGCCATCAGCAACATGCCAGTCCTTCAAGACATTGGACTTGAGCAACTATGGGTGGCCTTTGGCTGGGGAAGCAACTTGAAATGGATTGCTGTTCATGATCTTTATCTGGCTATAGGACTTGAGAAAACCAGAGGACTGCTGCAACGTTGTATTGGCCTTTCGTGGTAAAGGGAAGAAATCAGCTTGGCAGATGTGGGCTGTCTGCAGTGAGGCTTTTGAGGCATTTTCTCAACTTAGCCAGTACCAACCAACCATTGATGATGCCATTCTGGATGTCCCGGAGCAGTTTGTTGTCTTGCTGTATGACAGATCGAGCAAAGCTACAGGTGTTGATGAGGCTAGGTTAGAGATGTTTGTCAGAAAGCAGAGGTCATAGCAGGCCACCACTCCAACCCAAGCAGCTCTACTCCAGCATACCAAGCGTGCTGCCTACCAGGCGGGCTGCGTATGGAGCCAAGCAATACTATGTGAGCCTGAGGAACAGAGTCCAGCAGACTGGGGGTGGACGAAGAAGAGAGACCAGTGGCAAGCCATCTGGACCACACTACCTCCCATTTCGGAGAGCTGCCAGGAGGTCACCAAGTGTGCATGTCATTCTGAATGCCGGGGACTGCAAGTGCTATCGATATGGACTTGCCTGTATAGCACTATGCAGCTGCAAGTGTAAACTCTAGACATCATGATCAGAGACTCACTTTGGTACACAGATTCTCAAACAGTAACATTTTGTGAAGGCTTATCATACTTATAGAGTACCATCATACTTGTTTTGATGAATAAACGTCACTGTTATTGAACAGACATTATTTTGTGCATGTTTCTCTATAAATCATACAAGGAAGCCCCAAACAAGCTTGAAACTACAGTATTTGGCTTCCTCATGGTCCAGAACATAGAATTTGACAGCAACATCATTCAAATTGGCCACGAGCATGCAATTCTATGATAAACACAGCCTAATTTTAGGTCCGATGACGGCCATCTTGAAAAATGGTGGCCATTTTGAAATTTTATGTCGCTCGCGTACTTTATCAAAAGAGTACCTCCAGAGGAATATTTATACCAAATTTGGTGCTTGTATCACTGTATGGAAGATTGTTACAATTATGGGCTTCACTATAAGGGTGCTCTCTCTCTCTCTCTCTCTCTCTCTCTCTCTCTCTCTCTCTCTCTCTCTCTCTCTCTCTCCATCTGTCGATCTAGCTATCTATCTTCTTGGATTATTTTCAGATGTAAAGAAATCGTTTGGTGTTAGCCTAACACGACTCCTCGGTGAGCCAGTAGTAGGGAATGGGCTACTCGGGTTATTTCTTCATGTGTTGGAACTCTAAGGCTGAACAAAATCTGGTACTGGCGTTATATAATTTCAATTGAGACAACAGCATTGAAAGGCTTAGTGTTAAATTCTTTACACTGTTTAAGTCTGTAACTAAGTACTTCTCGTAAGGGAATATTCTGTGACTTTCGGAGAATCGTCCTGATGATGAAATTTCGTACTCTTGCAATCTTCAGCAAACGTTTTTGGCGCTGTTGCTGCATACCTTGTACGATTCGTTGGTTGCCGCAGCCAGGGTGGAAAATTACGTGTGCCAAGCAGACAGGTAGACAAGGGAGGAATATCCACACAGTGGAGGGAGGTAGGAAGGGAATGAAGGAGAACAGGAAGATAAATAGGCACAGGAAAAAGGAAGAGAGTGAGGGAGGGATGGAGGAAGAGAAAGGAGGGAGGAAGGAATGAGGAGAGGGTGGAAGGAGAGAACAGACTAATATATACACAGTGCAGGAGGGAGAGAAGGGAGAAATACAGAGAGTGAAGGGAGGGACGTATATAGTCGTAGACTCAATGGAGGTAGGGAAAAAGTGGACCCCTACCCACCATCCTGTTATCCTCTCACATTTTCCAATTACCTTATGTGACATTTCCTGCCGCCTGCCTCTAGCTGTGCTATCACTTTCCATAACTCTGCCGCCCTCACCTCACCTCACCACATACACAACTCCAGTAAACTAATAACCGTTGTGTACGAGGGCGATTGACGACTGACGTGATAGTGTTGCGGATTGTGTTATATTTTCAGGCAGACGTTAGCACCATCTTTTTTATTTTTTTATTTTTTTAATGTAGAAACTCTATAGAAGGCACCAAAACCATACAAAAGAGTACTACCAATAATATGCAGATGAATACCAGCGACGAATATTTTGCAGCCAATATTGCATGCTGTAGTAATATTCTCTGTCTGTCTGTCTGTCTGTCTGTCTGTCTGTCTGTCTCTCTCTCTCTCTCTCTCTCTCTCTCTCTCTCTCTCACACACACACACACACACACACACACACACACACACACACACACACACACACACACGTGAAACTATCATAGAAAGCTTCTTGTAAGAACTGTTGTGTCTACGGTTATTGGGATGCGTAACACTGCTGTCCTTTATGACTCAATACTTGCCATACCTTAGGTAACAGTCATACTTACTAGATGTACTATCACTTTGTCACTAATATTCAGTCATCTTTAATATGAATTATTAATATAATTAGGCACATATTAAAGTTTCTATTCGTTTTATGGAAATACCCTAACAAAATGACATTAAATGGACAGTATTCTAGCCAGTTTAGGGTAAAAAGAACATGGAAAAGTGGAGTTGGAGCGAGGGGTGACGGAAGGGTTGCAAGAAAAACAGAGAAAAAGAGTGAATGTGGGACGAGAGATCCAATAAAGTCCGACCAAGGAAAAAGAACGATCCATTCAAAACGAGAGAGAGAGAAAGAGAGAGAGAGAGAGAGAGAGAGAGAGAGAGAGAGAGAGAGAGAGAGAGGACATGAATGAAATATAATTCTTACCAGTATCAAAAAAAAAAAAAAGAGAGATAGAGAGAATGTCTGACCCAAACCAGAAAGGCATCAGGGAAATAAAGAGACAAAAATGCTAAATAGATGTAGTGCATCGCTCACCTCTAACTGCATCTGAAAATATGGCAACGTTACATTCCACAAAATATGTGAGGGTTGTACAGTACAATGTGGGGTGATTAAGGTGGGGGGGTTGAGTGTGTGTGACAAGAAGGGTGTGAATTGGGTAGGGGGGAAGGGGGGGAAGAGAGGTGCGGAGATGATGGCAAGGAGGGAGAAGAGGTAGGCAAGGTGATGATAATGAGGGGGAGAGGAACGGATGTGAAGGGATGGTGATAATGGTACATTTGAATGGGAGGGGAAGAAAGGTGAAAAGAGAGTGCATACCTCTGCCAATGCCACTGCAGGATCCGGATCCGGATCTGCCCCCAAATTTAATCATTTTTTTCTTGTCCCACGGCCAAGCATTCCACAATATTTCAAAGAAATTCATTGAGAACTTTTTGAGATATCGTGTGAACAAACATAAAATTCTTTGATCTGGATGATGATCCGGATCACTACCAATATTTAATGGATTGTTCCTTGGGCCATTCCCTACCCCTCCAAAAATTTTCAGCAAAATTTGTTCATAACTTTTTGAGTAATCCTGCTAACAGACAAACAGACAAACAAACCAACGCTGGCAAAAACATAACCTCCTTGGGGCAGGTAATGAGGGGTAGCTGTGGGGGAAAAAGAGGTAGTATAGTCTTCACTTTACTCGTTCTTTCTAGTTATGCTTCTCATCGTCGGCTTCTTTCCTTCCTCTCTCCTTCCTCCCCGTCATTAGTCTCACATTGCTATTTCGTATCTTTCATCTTTCGTCATTCACAACAATATTTATGACCGTTTGTGTTCATTGTCATGTCATTGGCTTTCAACATTGTATAATTTTCCTTCGTGCATATTTTGCCAGTTATTGTAATTGTTTAAGGGTGACGTCTATTTTTGAGCTGCTTTTGTTTTAGCAGTATTGTTTTGACTACCGTTTTTTTTTTTAGACACAATAGTTCCCGTTTTATTATATTCTTTACCTCGGACTTAGTGTGCATTGCAATATCGAGATGCATATATATATATATATATATATATATATATATATATATATATATATATATATATATATATATATATATATATAGATCGTGTGGCAATTTTTACAGTAGTTGTCTCCGACAAGGAGTGTATGTTTTCACCCCTGCCTGTTTGTTAGTTTGTTAATTTGTCTGATAACAGGATTGCCCAAAACCTATAAGAGAGATCTGGACCAAATTGGTTGGTAGATAGCCCATATCCCAGAGAACAATTGATTAACACTTGGGACCGATCCGCATCGTATTACAAATTCTGGATCCGGTATGCACATTCTGCGAAACCCTAATCAGGGATGAGAAACATAACCCTTTATGAAGAGTGGTTTGGAAATTACGTTGTCCTTGTCGGAAAGATGCGCTCCAGTGAGTGCTCCTCTTGTTTTATTTTTCTTTGCATACTTTGAAATGCACAGCTACTGTTCTGCACTTTTGCTGTAGTTTATTTTCCTGTTAAAGCTTGTCATATTCCTGTATATTTATTGTATACATAATTTTCACTGTCCTATAATACATTTTCCCTGCAATTTACTGCTTCCTGCAGACAAAGCCCAACATACATGCCAACTAGTGAACTCTTTCCCAAATTAGTTCTGTCTTAGCAACTTTTTACTGTGCGCTTTTTTTTTGGGGGGGGGGAGGAGTTGGGTAGGCTATACAGTATGCCTGTCATTCCTTTTACTGTGTTCTATAATCATATGTCACATTCCAAAGCCTATTACTGCAGCTATACGTGCCTACACTTGATGTAAATGTTTCCCTTTTTGTACAATGTCCAGCAGATGTCCTCTCCTACCTCACCCTCTTTTAGTAATTAGTCACCTATCGCCTATTCACAACTACAGCGGCAGGCATTGGTTTGATGCTCTTCCCCTTTTTTCTTCAATTGTTTCCGGATCGTACCTCACCTCATCTCTTCGGTGGGAAACAGGGTGAGTGTTCCACTAAGACAAAAAAAAAATGTTAGGGAGCAAAAGAAACAAACTCTGAAAAGACTCATCCCGCTGCAGGGTTTAAGATCATGATTGTTGCGCGAGAAACAAAATAATTTTTGACACAAGATTCTTAAGATAATTAAGTCCCACACTGTACACTTACAAACACTGCTACGTTAACATTAAAAGGAGTTTGTCACAAGTCACACTCACCAGCAATATATAGCTAACTTTGGACATGTAACATAGTATAATATATGCACTCACATCCATGCGTCAACATGTATATGCATATTGCGTTCTAAACACATTACTCTCTCTCTCTCTCTCTTTCTCTCTCTCTCTCTCTTTCTCTCTCTCTCTCTCTCTCTCTCTCTCTCTCTCTCTCTCTCTCTAATTATGAAGTTCATTCCAAAAATTTAATAATAATTTTCACTGAATTTCGGATCTTCACAACAGCTTCTGCTCAACAGCAGACGTTTTAATTTAGCCATAAAACTACCACAATCCAAAGATTCCATCCCTTTATTACAGATTCCGGCATCCCTTCCGATTTCTCGTCTCATTTATAACATTTCTTTTCACTTCTGTGTAGCGATGACGAGGTGCAATGTACATACATGATTTTTCATTTACATGCAGTCACGCGTCCACTATCGGATCAGATTTCTCTCTCTCTCTCTCTCTAACTCTTCTTCCCTGTGTTAAAATAAAGGTTTTCTCAATGTATGCGTGGGTTATGATCTTTTTCAGGCAGTAAAGGACTTCCCGTTTCCTCTTCTTTTTCTTACTCTTAAGTCCTTGCTCTCTCATCTGCTGCTCCATTCCCACTACCTCTCCCTTCCTCTGTTATTATCTCTTTCTTTCCATGTTTCTGGTCTCTCTACCTGTCATCTCCTGAGAATTAAGTAACTGACCCATCAGTACATTACACAGGTTACCGAGTGTTTAGGATGGGGTGACCTAGTGACACGAAACAGGGTCCATGAGACAAAACCTTTTCTTAAGTTATCAGGGTAAGTATCTGCGTACCTCTTGTAATGGAAAAAATGAGAAGAGAGAGAGAGAGAGGGAGAGCAATGGACTGCCAAAGAGAAATGGAAAGTGTTTGGCAAAGAAAAGAAAAGAGGAAGTTTCTCGGAGGAGCTAGATGACGCAGAGGAGAGAGGTGGTAAAAAACTGTGTATTAGAGACAAGAAGCGAGAGAGGAATGGGGAAGCAATAGGAAGAGGGAAGGGAGGAAGATGGAAGTGATGTAAAGAGGTGAGAGAAGAATATACTGGTAGGTGAAAGAGACTGTGAATAAATACTTAATGACGCATATGACAACAAGAAATGTAATATCTATTCTGAGAAGGAAACATAGTATGTAGGTAGGATTATGGTTATTAAAAATAAAACTCTTCATTGAAGGTACACCGGCATATCTGTTACAGGAGGTAAGGTGGGACTGGAGAAAAATGTTGACTAAAAAATATAAGAGGAGTAATAACAATGAATGAAGAGTAAGGGGCCACCGAAGAAGTTAACTGAGATATGAAGGTTTAGAAATAGACGATTTTCACGATTTTTCTCGGGAATGCTCGGCTAGGGGGAGCGCTCGCGACAACATCTGCCGGACGGCAGGGGTTGATGATTGACAGTATGGTTTTCGCCATGAAAGATCCACCATTGACATACTCAATCTCCTGACTCATACCATCCATCAATCAACTGACCAACAGGGAGAAACTCATGCAGTAGCCCTTGATATTTCTGAAGCTTTCGACAGAGTGTGTCAAAGTTCCCTGCTGTCCAGACTCCCTTGTTATGGACTAGCGTCTTATGTTCCTCTGCTTTCCTCATATCTCAGCGACAGAAAAATAAAAGTAAAAGTAGATGATGCATAATCCAGTTTTCACTCAGTCAACACCAGCGTGCCACAGGGATCAGTCCCAGCGCCAATCCTGTTTCTAGTTCATATTTATGATCTCTTATTAGTCACCCACAATCCCTCCATTCATATGCAGATGACCCAACACTTTACAGTTCATTCACAGCTACACATCCATTTACAAAGTTTAATATCTCTAACTCCCAACTCAGTACAGCCATCTCCATAAATCAAGATCTAGGATCAATGAATGGAGACAAAATAACCTTGTCTCATTTAATGCTAGTAAAGCCAAATATTTGCAATTTATCAATAGACAGATATTGCCAGATTCGTATAATACCTTCAGTGCTACTAATATTCCTATCTTCAGAAATATTGAAATTCTTGGTGTTTCACTTAACAATGCCCTCAGCTGGGCCTCTCGTGCCAGATCACTTGCTAAAACCGCCTCAAAGAAACTTGGATCATTGTACGGAGTCCGTAACTTCTTCACTGACTAGCATTTGGCTATAATTTATAATAGTCGTGTGCGCTCTCAGCTTGAATATTGCTCACCCTTGTGGAATGGATGTGGAGAGGTTGCATTAAAACAACTAGACACAGTTCAGAACAAAACTGTTGGAGTTATTAATAACCCTGCTGTTAAAGATAAACTACTTCCCTTACAAGTAAGAAGGAATGTTGCCTCCCTTGCATTATTTTACAGATATTTTTATGGTAAATGCTCAGACGAAGTTGCGTCCATTGTGCCACCTCTCCATGCCTTCCCTCGTGCTACACGGGCATCTGGTAGCGCTCATGACTGGAATGTCACACAGCCATATTGCAAAACTTCTGCCTATCAGAATCCTTTTATTTCCCGAACTACATCTCTCTGGAACTCGCTTCCCCGGAGATGTTCCCCCCGAACTTCAACCCACAGCTGTTCAAGTCCAACTGTTACAGATATTTTATGAATGCAGGACGCCTGTAATCTTTTTTTTTTTTTTTTTTTTTTAATTTGTTTTTCCTTCCTCTACGCTGTTATAAAAAGTAATATATATATGGCTTTGCTTCTGAGCAGTCATTGTCATATCAAGGACTTACAGAAAGGTCAACATCAGGGTCACAGGACAAGGTTAAATCAAACTTTTTTTTTTTTTTGTAGTCTGAACAAAACTTTTTGGAAATGTTCAGTGTCAGAGAAGAATGGAGTAATTCAATTTTGAAGAACAATTGTTTGAAGGTCAAGAGCACAGGGCAAAATAAACTGATTGCTCCTTAGATCAACGGATGGGTGTGGTTGGTGACTCTTTGGGTGCTCCTTCTTTTCCATTTTATTCTGTCTCCGGACAGTTTTATTTAGCTTTGGAGAAACTTCTTCTTTTTCATAACTGGAGAGGTTAGATGTAATTTTCATTTACTCCTTCACTACAAGAGGTTTCCCAAAGGTGAATGCAGTCTTTAGGAATTAGCTAAAATAGATTAGCAAAACATGTCACTTAACTTAACGGGTTAACGAAGTCTAAACCCGCAAACTCAGCCCCAACTGGTATCAGTCTGGCTATGTTATAATCAGCAAGCAACTTATGATAAACACCTGCCTTATATTATTTGATCAGTATGGCCATCTAACAATCAGCAATTCACTCCTTTAAGCAGCTGAATAACACCTGACACGTATTTTTTTTTATCAGCGTGGCCATCTAACGCTCAGTAATCCACTCCCTTGCTAGCTGATAAACACGTTCTACATATTATTTGATCAGTGAAGTCGACTAACCATTAACAGTCCACTCCCTAACATTTAATACAAACTTGCCATATACTATTTGATGTAATTGGTAACAATGTGATCAGTAATCCATCCACTCCCCTACGAATTGGTGAGCACCAGTCACACGTTTTTTTAATATGCTTACAATATAGTGACAGAAAGCTTTAGGTCAGAAATACATTGAGGTGATTTGGACATATGGAGAGGATGGAGAGTGAGAGACTAACTAGGAGAGTGTATGTGAGTGAAGTGGAGGGGGGGAGAGGGAGGGGGAGGCTGAGGATGAGGTGGAAGGATGAAGTGGAGAGGTATCTGAGGGACGGTTTGTGTGGGCTGGTGGGAGGGCAGCGAAATGGAGGGGGACAGGGCGACATGGAGGCAGTTTGATTGTGGCCACCCCTTACGGCATTCAGGTGTCTGGCAATAAATAGATAGTAAGATGATGTAGTTGAGTGAATGACTGAAAAGAGGGATTGGATATTTAGGCAAAATGAGAGAATACTCAATGGACTGAGAATACAAGGAGAATAAAGAAGCAATGTCAATTTAGACAAAATATAATTATGTTCTTCTCAATGCTGGCACGAGACTCTCCCTGTCTTCATCATCCCAACTCACCACAAACTGCTCTTATTTTCCTCTCACGTGAAGCCAGAAAACTTTGCTGTATTTCAAAGTCTCCTGAGCATCCAAAGTAAAAATCAGAATCAAAATACCCACCTCTTGCCTGCGTCCACTGCCTCCATATTAAAGGAAACCCATGAAAGCCTCTGAAAAGCCTTCTTATAACACAAAAAATGGAATTCCTGGAAAATGTCAAAGAAACCATATCCCACAATTAGTGGATAAAAGGAGAGCAAGGTAAGAGCGGAGCGTGGGGATGGGGGGATAGGGATGTGACCATCACTGGGAGGAACAAGCTGAGGAAAAAAAAAAAAGCGCTGATTAACAGGGCTCAGGGAAAAATTATTAAAATACAACTGAAATTAGCCTCATCATTCTGGTTTAGTGAGACAATACATTTGAACAAGAGTAGTTAACACGTTCGCTTCCATGACGCATTATTTTTCACACACTTATTACCACGAAGACACTATATGAAGGGTCCCTGCTACTGAAGGGGTTAATGGAGACAATAATCCTCTCAAATCGAAAGGCGTCCTTTATACTGAAACAACTGTCTGCATTATGTAAATATACATAATGTGTCATCAAGCTGACGCTGTGAATTACAGTTTTGAGATGACGGATATGTAGGCTATTATATGTTTGTATTTTTGAGACCTTCTTGAAAACTCCTAAAAATGGCAGGTAGGTATTCTACTCACGATGAACCGCCTTACTAACGTACTGCAGATTTCGATAGAACAGGGACGCAGCCGAAGGAAAAGCAGAGAGAAACAGTGGTCACAGGAAAGTAGAGAGGGGCAAAGTGACACTGGAGGTAACGCAACAGCATGGAAAGGAAATGAATCGCATTCAGTTCCGAAATAAGAGTGTGTTCTGTTTCGATTCCATGAAAAGTGATTTGAGGCAGACAAATGAAAAAGTTTAGTCACAATTGTGAGGATTGGGGAAAAGAGTGAGTGGGTGGAGGGCAGAGTTTTTTGTGTGCAAGAAAGGAAATGGAAGTGAAATAGAAACGTGAAGGCAAATTCAGACAGAAATGAAAAGAGTGGGAGTGGAGTCATGAAAATAGAGAGAGAGAGAGAGAGAGAGAATAGAGACTCTAATACTTTCAATTTTCCTCACTAATACTCTTCCTTTGTGGGAGTGACCGAAAACCAATTATCCAGAGTTGTTCATTTTTGTTCAACGTTTCGTCTACAGAAAGACATCATCAGGAATGGAAAGACAACAACCACATCTGGGAATGAAATATGTTACATTGATAACTGTGGAGGAACGTAAAAGTTGGAGCAAATGAATACTTAATTTACCTACCTTTCAGACTGCTGGTCATCCTCCTTTCGGGACTTTGGCGAAAGCTTTGTCATTGCACTTGACATCTCAAGGGCTTTCGATCCAGTCTGGCATAAATCTACTTTCCAAACTACCCTCTTACGGTTTCTATCCTTCTATCTGTTCCTTCATCTATGTCTTCCTTTCTGGTCGTTCTATAGCCACTGTTGTAGACGGCCATCGTTCTTCTCCTAGATCTATCAACAGTGGTGTTCCTCAGGGCTCTGTCCTATCACCAACTCTCTTCCTTTTATTCATCAGTGATCTTGTAAGCTGTACATCTAACCCTATCCACTTGTACGCTGATGACTCCACCCTTCACCTTTCCATTCGGTTCCCGCAACGCCCATCTCAACAAACAAGGGATGAGGCCATGGCACACCTAGTGTGTGACTTGGCTCGTATCTCTGACTGGGGTAAAAATAATCTTGTTATTAATGCATCGAAGACTCAGTTCTTACACCTATCAACCCGATACAATCTTCCACAGGAGTACCCACTAATATTTGATAATATCCAGCTCAGTCCTGTATCATCCTTGAACATACTTCGGGTTTCATTCAATCGGGACTTATCTTGGAAAGATCATATTACATCTCTTGTAAAATCTGCTTCCAAGAGATTAGGTGTGCTAAGACGGCTCCGTACCTTCTTTACCTCTGCACAGTTGTTGACTTTATACACGGGTTTTATTCGCCTCTGTATAGAGTACAACTCCCATGTGTGGGTAGGCTCCCTACATACAGCTCTTCTCAATAGGGTGGAGTCAAAGGCTTTTCATCTGGTCAGCTCTCCTCCTCTTACTGGCTCCCTTCAACCTCTGTGCCTTCGCCGTGTTGTTGCATCTTTATCTCTTTTTTATCGTTACTTCCATGGTCACTGCTCCTCTTAACTGCCTGCTTGCATCCCTCCACCTCTACGACGGGCGATTAACACCCGTCTAGCAACAAACTCTCATCCCTTTTCTGTCCAACTCTCTAATGCAAGAGTTAACCGTTACTCCCAATCCTTCATTTATGTAACATGTCAATTCTGGAACTGTCTCCCTCTGTCTGTATTTCATACTTCCTATGATCTCCAGTACTTCAAACGCAGTGTGTCCAGGCATCTCGAAATGAACTGATCTTGAATTTGGCTGTCTTTTCTATATATATATATATATATATATATATATATATATATATATATATATATATATATATATATATATATATATATATATATATATATATATATATATATATATATTTGGAAGGAACGGTTTGCGGGCTCCTGACCTTTGGTTCCTTCTTTCTTGCATTTAAAAAAGTTACAATTTTATATATTCTTCTTGTGCAGTACCGTTATATTAAGTATTGATTTGCTCCAATTATTACGTTCCTCCACACTTATATACCGTGTGTAAATGCATTTAATTCCCAGATGTGGTTGTGCTCTGTCCTTTCCTAATGATGTCTCTCTGTAAACGAAACGTCAAAAAAAACTGAACAATTTTGGGGAGGTGGTTTATGGTCACTCCCAGGAAGGAAGAGTATTATTGATGAAAATTGAAACTATTAGAAAGAATGTTAATAACTAGATAAATGCCTCCGTGTTTAACTCCACATCTATTAATGAAAATCTCCCCCCCACCATTCACCAAAAAATAAATAAAGAAAATAAGTATATATTGTTACGGAACAGAGAAAGATAATGTACACTTTAAGTGAGAATACTAAAAATCACTACTGTCCCGTAAAGTTCCAGGTTCAAAACAAAAGAGTTAGGTAAAATTACAGGTTAAAGTTTAATGCTCAAACTAACAACAAAACATTCAAGACTCATAAGGATAATGTAATGGCAAAAAACAGGTTAAATATATGGTTAACTGCAATAGCCTCTATTAACACGGAAGTAGCAAGAGTAAATTTATCTAAGTCAGCCCTGATAAAATTAAAATACCAGATAATACTCAGTGAATGCAAGATATATTATTACAGATACAAAATATTATTAATAATGACTGACATCCAAACTTTACATGAATCACAACAACCTCACTAGGCCTACGAACTAACACCCCATGCTACACAGTACAAGGAAAAAATGCAATAACACTTATACTCAAACTACACAGCAGTTAGATGGCTGGAGACTTCCTGAGCACTCACAATAATAACAACTGTACAGGGGAGGACAGAGATGTGAGCAAAATGAGGAGTAGATCTAAGTGGCAATAATGCAGAGACAAAGCTCATTATATAGGGGCCAGCAGAGCTTGATACAACTTGTAAGAAGGACGCACAAATGAAGCCAGAGGGGACAAAGAGTTGACAATCCTACTCTGAACAACAGAAAGAACGACTTACTCTACTATAAGGGAGGACGGGGGGAGTGAGGTAGAACACGCTCGTGATCAAACATGCAGCATACTGTACGTTAGAATTACACAAAGGATGATGAAATCATAGGCTATGTAACACCTCCCCACAAAGAAAAAAGAAATTTACAAAGGAAATTTCTTATTACTCTAAAACAATCTGTCTAAAGTCTAGATAAGCAATCTGCAATAACATTTTCTTTCCCCTTGACATGTTGTATATCTAATGAATACTCCTGAAGAAGTAGACCCCATCTTGTCAATCTCTGATTTTTTTCTTTAAACTTACTAAGGAATTTCAGTGGGTTATGATCGGTATAAATGACTATGGGGTCAAAACCAGAACACTAATAAAATGAAAAATGCTGTAAACCCAAAATCAAGGCCAAAAGCTCTTTCTCAATAGTTGAGTAGTTCTTTTGAGGTGGAGTGAACTTCTTACTGTAATAAGATACAGGGTGTTCAATACCCTGATCATCCTCTTGCAGCAAAACAGCCCCAGCTCCTGTATCACTTGCATCAACAGCCATGTTAAAAGGCTTAGCAAAATTTGGAGTAGCGATCACTGGTTGACTTAATAGAATAGCTTTAAGGCTTAGCAAAATTTGGAGTAGCGAGCACTGGCTGACTTAATAGAATAGTTTTAAGTTTGTTGAAAGAGGATTCACAGTTATCGGTCCAGACAAATTTAACTCCCTTTTTCAGTAGGTCTGTAAGTGGTGATACAAGAATTGAAAAGTTAAGAACAAATCTCCTGTAATAACCTACCATTCCCAAAAATCTTTGTAGCTCTTTCCTACTTTTAGGTCTGGGAAGATCACTTATAACCTGAACCTTAGCTCCTGGTGGTGCAACATGTCCATCATCAATTACGTACCCAAGGTACTGAACTTTAGCTTGACCAAACTCACACTTTGATAAATTAGCTACAAGATTAGCTTGAACCAAACGCTCAAGAAATTTACTGACATGGCATAGGTAATCTTTCCAGTTGTCACTGAAGATTAATACATCATCAATATAAACAACACACCCTGCCAAACCCTCTGTTACAACATTCATGAGCTTCTGAAATGTGGCTGGTGCATTCTTCATACCATATGGCGTTACAGAACATGCAAAAGTCTTTCCTAGTGTTACAAAACATGAGATCTCCCTAGCACGTTCAGTCATAGGTACTTGCCAGTATCCCATTAACAATCAAACTTACTTATGTACCTAGCCTTTCCGATCTTGTCTATGCAATTTTCCACGCAAGGGAGAGGGTAAGTGTCTGTTTTGGTTATCTGATTAACACGTCTGTAGTCGATGCAAAGCCGCTGTAACCCACCTGGCTTAGGGACTAAAGTGACAGGAGAACTCCACTCGCTCTGACAGGGCTCAATCATCTTGTGGTCCAACAGGTAGCCAAGCTCCTTCTGGATGAGAGGAACTTTCACTGGGTTCACATGGTAAGGAGGCAGTTTAATTGGCTTTGCGTCTCCAACATCGACATCATGCATCAACACAGTGGTTCTTCCTGGAGTGTCACGGAACACTTGCGCGTACTCCTGCAGTAATGCCGAAAACTCCTGCCTTTCCTCGGGAGGTAGATGAGAAAGCTTAGTCTGGAGATCATTCATGATATCAGGATTCTTCCCCAAACTATCACTCAGGCTCATGCTGCATGGGAGAACTTCACTTGCAGATTTGGGTGGAACAGCTACAGTGCAGAGTGGGTTATTTTCGTCCAGCCTGTGATATAACTTTAGCATGTTGATGTGACAAAGTTGCTTGTTCTTTCTGCGATCTGGTGTGGCGATGACATAGTTGACATCACTGAGTTTCTTCAACACGAAATAAGGACCACTAAACTTGGCTTGAAGAGGTTGCCCATGCACCAGTAGCAGAATCAAAACCTGATCTCCTGGCTGAAAGTGGCGTAACCTGGACTTCTTATCATACCAAGTCTTCATCTTCTCCTGAGCAGCTCCTAAATTTTCTCTCACCAGCTGTAAAGCAGTGGACAGCCGTTCTTTGAACTTCATCACATACTCCAGCAGGTTGACGTCATCTTCCTCCGACGGCCAGCATTCCTTGAGTAACTTAAGGGGTCCTCTTACTTTATGGCCAAACCGTAGTTCAAAGGGTGAGAAGCCCAGTGATTCATTTGGAGATTCTCTTGCGGCAAACACAACGAATGATAGACCTTTATCCCAGTCTTTCTGATGTTCCAAACAGTATTTCTTGAGCATCGATTTGAGTGTTTGATGATATCTCTCCAACGCTCCTTGGGTCTGGGGATGGTAAGCTGAAGACGTGATCTGGGTGATGCCCAACTCTTTCAGAGACTGCTTGAAAACGTTTGACATGAAATTACTTCCCCGGTCTGACTGTACCTCCTTGGGCAGACCAAACTTTGTGAAGAACCCTAGCATTTCCTTAACCACGTTCTTTGCTGAGATATTTCTAAGTGGAATGGCTTCAGGATAACGAGTAGCCATATCAATCAGGGTGAACACATAAGAAAATCCTGAAGAAGTCTTAGGAAGAGGGCCCACAATATCCACCAACACACGGGTGAATGGCGCCTCAAAAGGAGGAATGGGAACTAGAGGTGCAACCTGTTCGGTCTGATTACACTTCCCCACAACTTGACAGGTGTGACAAGACTTACAATACCAGGAAACATCTCTGAAGATACCTGGCCAGTAGAAGTGTTTCAGAATGCGTGCCACAGTCTTCCTCACTCCAAGGTGTCCTGCCAAACTGGAATCATGAGCCACTCTAATGATATCCTGCCTACAAACACGAGGGATGACAACTTGATGTTCAACCTCCCATTCACAGTCGGCTGATGCTGTTGGGGGTCTCCACTTCCTCATAAGTACTCCTGACTTAATATAATAACAAGTAGAAGCACCAGCTGACTCTTCCTCACTGCAAGCAGAGTTAGCTAGACCTTTCAACTCAGGGTCAGCAACCTGCAACTCAACCAACTCTTGACGAGACAAATTATCAACACTACGGGGTACTGCCTCATCTGGTGAGTGGTCCAAATTAGCAAGAAAAGTGTCAACTAGGATAACATCATCATCATCATTATCCTCTAAGTCACCAGTAACTTTAGACTTAGCCCTAGTGACAGCACATGCAGGGAACACATCAGGGACATCACAATCCTGGGTCGCAGTCACTGGCTCACTAGACAACTGAGGAGGTGGACACACTTGACTTCCACCAATATCATTTCCAAGTAAGAAAGTTACACCTGACATTGGGAGTGTTTCAACCAACCCAACCATAACAGAACCATTAACAAAACCAGACTCTAAATTCACTCTGCACAGAGGGACAGAGAAGTAATTATTCCCTACACCTTGTAAGATTACAGTTTCATCAGAGGAATTAACATTAGAGCCTAGAACACTGGTCAGCATAAGGGATTGGCAAGCACCTGTATCACGATATATTTGAACTGATTTCCTGTCATTACTGTCCAGAGGACTGACAAAACCATCAGACAGGAAATTAGCACATGAACTCTTGAGAGTGTCACCCACGTTACTGCTCAAAAGAGGAGCTCCATCATGAGAATTTAATTTACCCCTCAAAGCAGGTTCAGTTAACTCAGTTAAAGAATTCTGGGTACTCTCAAGGGTGGGCACTAGACCAATTGACTGAATATTTAGAGACTCCTTTTTGTTCATATCACGCTGTCTCCTGAAACATTTCTCCATAGTATGACCAAGCTTACTACAATAAGTACATTTACTTTTCTCAAATCTAGAGGTGAAGCTGGTATTTACTTCCTGAGAAACATCATCTTTATTCTCTTTCCTGTTACCTGTACTCTGAGTAGAGGCAACGTACTTACTCTCAGCTTTTTCTTTAGAATATCTCTTGTGAGTGAGAACATATTCATCAGCTAAAACTGCAGCATCAGACAAATTATCTATTCTTCTCTCATCAAGATATAGGCTTACATCTTTATTAACACACCTTTTGAAGTCCTCCAGCAAAATCATCTGCTTAAATTTACCAAAATCAGAATCCACATTCTTAGAATTTAACCACTGCTCTAACAGATCTTCTTTGATTTTTGCATACTCAACATGGGATTGCTTATCTTGTTTATAAGTTGTCCTAAATTTTACTCTATAGGCTTCAGGAACAAGCTCATAGGCCTTAAGAATCAAGCTCTTAACTACATCATAATTATCAGATTGATCCTGAGGCAAAGATGCATAAGTTACTTGAGCTTTACCGGTGAGAACAGTTTGAAGGAGTACTGGCCAATACTCCTTGGGCCAATTAAAACCTGTAGCTACCCTCTCAAACAACTGAAAATACTTTGTTAAATCAGATTCATTAAAAGGAGGGACAAGTTTAACATTTTTAGCCACATCTAAATAATCAGAGCTACATGATCCAGTTCCACCTTGTTTCATGCGATACTCATGGTCTGCCTGAATCCTAGCAATTTTAATTTGTGCCTCCTGAATACGAGCCTGAGACTCAGCCTCCTTAGCACGTGCCTGAAACTCAGCCTCCTTAGCATTTGCCTGAAATTCAGCCTCCTTAACACGAGCCTCCTGCAGGGCTAGCTGTAACTTAGCTAATTCAATCTTCGTTTGCTCATTTGGAGGAGTTACATTAAACAAGCTTTCATTAATCATGTCAACAATTTGATCTTTAGAATGATGAGAGCGAACAGCAATTCCCAATTGTTGAGCTACAAGCTTAAGTTCATTCTTTGTTCTGTTTTCTACATCACACACTGTTTGCACATTTGACAAAAAATCTTTGGCTTCATCAAGCGTAGTAATAGTAGACATCATGAATAAATCACAGTCACAAAATATCAAGCAATGTCCTTATGATAATATCCTGAATATCCTGATAAGAGGTCGCCAAATTTATGTTACGGAACAGAGAAAGAAAATGTACACTTTAAGTGAGAATACTAAAAATCATTACTGTCCCGTAAAGTTCCAGGTTCAAAAGAAAAGAGTTAGGTAATATTACAGGTTAAAGTTTAATGCTTAAACTAACAACAAAACGTTCAGGACTAATAAGGATAATGTAATGGCAAAAAACAGGTTAAATATATGGTTAACTGCAATAGCCTCTATTAACACGAAAGTAGCAAGAGTAAATTTATCTAAGTCAGCCCTGATAAAATGAAAATACCAGATAATACTCAGTGAATGCAAGATATATAATTACAGATACAAAATATTATTAATAATGACTGACATCCAAACTTTACATTAATCACAAAAACCACACTAGGCCTACAAATTAACACCCCATGCTACACAGTACAAGAACAAAATGCAATAACACTCATACTCAAATTACACAGCAGTTAGATGGCTGGAGACTTCCTGAGCACTCACAATAATAACAACTGTACAGGGGAGGACAGAGATGTGAGCAAAATGAGGAGTAGATCTAAGTGGCAATAATGCAGAGACAGAGCTCATTAAATAGGGGCCGGCAGAGCTTGATACAACTTGTAAGAAGGACGCGCAAATGAAGCCAGAGGGGACAAAGAGTTGACAATCCTGCTCTGAACAACAGAAAGAACGACTTACTCTACTATAAGGGAGGACGGGGGGAGTTAGGTAGAACACGCTCGTGATCAAACATGCAGCATACTGTACGTTAGAATTACTTAAAGGATGATGAAATCATAGGCTATGTAACAATATATATATATATATATATATATATATATATATATATATATATATATATATATATATATATATATGCGCTGTATCGCCCATGGACTGTGATCAGTTTTGTTTTCATGAATATATTTCTCACAACCCCTGAGAATGATGAATGAGGAGCACAGTTGTGGAGCGAAGGAGGAACGGATGAAAGTGTGGCAGGAACCAGGAAGCGTCCGAAGTGGGTGAGGGTTAGCAACAGTAGTACACAGTGGCGAGCCCTACAGACAGACAATTTTTATAATATTACTTTGTACTCCTTTGTCCTTCTGTCCACCTTATATTCCCTAACTTATCTGCCAGTCGTGAACTTATTGTATCTGATGTTCTCATCCCCAGAATATCTACTATATTAAAAAAAAAAAGCCGAGAACTTTCATTTTTTTCTTGTATAGACAAAGGAAAATCATAACTTCTTACCAAGTACTAATGGGGTAATTCCCTGTTATCTCTCTCCTTCTCTGGCTCTGTTATAGAACTGTTGTTGCAATGTGACGAAGATCCATAACCCCACTGGTTCAGCTGGTGACTAGGCGTAGTCAGACTGGAAGGTGAATTTGATCGGTAATGAAGGAAATTAATTCCTACTTTATAACTAAGCGTCACTGGATATCATGCCACATGGACTTAGTACTCAAGCTGATTAAGTGGCCCAGTTTCGCCCCGGCAAAGCAAACCGATAACAGTGAAAGGTATGCTGAGATTCTTTATTCTAATAATTTATTCCTATGTAGCCTTCATCCAAGGCAGGGAAATATTATTTTATCATAGTTTCGTCATAATTATTCAGTTAGCAATTAATTCGTCTAATCACTTCAGTTTGGTAACTCCGATGCTGAAGAGGGACGCCTTCATTGTTAGACTGATTAATTGATTAAACGAAATGAAAAACTGGCACCTCAACTGCCAGGATTTGCCGCCAGACATCAAGGCGAAAGGCGACAACAAAGAATAAAAGCAGACAAGAATTTAAAAATTAAGTAAAAACGTCCTTATAAAATACATTAAATCAATGAACTCCGAACAAAAAAAGAGCACTGAACAATAAAAGCAGTCCAGCTGCCTCCACAAAGCTGAGGGTGTCCCCTCCCATACAACAGGCAACCTCCCCAGGCACCGACAGAAGACAGTACGGGCCACCACCGGCCGGGTACCCAAAAAGGTACTGACAGCATAAATCCACGATTCTGGGGCACTCCACCAGTGAGTACCGAACAGTCAAGGGAACCAAACAATCCTCACAGAATGGAGGGGGAGCGCTCTCAGGGACGCCTTCAGGTGATGGGACTGATATAACCGAACTGCTTTACTAATGTCTCTCAGCTCACTCCCTGTCCCCCGAAAAGAGGATGGTGGACTGCAAGACGACAACTTCAGCTTGCAATCCTCCAGATTCACATTTAAATGAGACTAGGGCTGCAACAATAAAAAAAAAAAAAAAAAAGACAACAACACCACCACCAACAACAGCTACTACTACTACCACTACTACTGCCAAGGAAACCAGAGTGATGTCTCTTCAGTCAGGCACCTCGACAAAGAAAATGGGCACGGGAAAATTAAAGAACTTTGTCAGGGTTTGAGGTTAAACGTTAACATTTTCGTCATACCCATCTCTGTATCCCATCCATTATTGATCGTTGCCACCTCATTAATCTTTGGTGGCCTCTAATAACTATTTTTCCCAGAGTGCCGGGACCAGCAGCAAGGTGGCAGGTAATGTAGGCACACTCTTCGGGGATACTCAACCCTTTTCCCACCAAGTACCCCATGATTACCACACCATCGACCTGTAACCCAATTATTCTGACACTGAATATAGAGTGGTAGAAGGTTAAGGCTAATTCAGTATACACTGGTACTACAATTGCTAGATTGTAACCATACTAGGAAATAAGCAGGCTTCCGAAGTGGATTCTAAATCACTAACTATAAACATACAAAAATCAAATAATTGAGAAGATAAATGAGTACAGGAAATCTTTGTCTACGGCGTTCACTGATTATGAAATAGCCTTCGACTCTGCAGAAACACAAGCGGTATTGAATTTGGAGTTTCTCAATTCGAGGAGCAGTATTAGACAGACATACTCGAAGATCATGCTCCACATTAAGCTATGCTGTTCAACAGCGTTGAAAATCCCTGCTCACATGGTAAACAGCCTATTAGGTAACATAAAGACCGCACAGCAGCATCAGCTACAGCAGAGTAAGCTCACTCATTTTAGACCAGAACTTGGTCGGGGAAAGTGTTTCAAACGCATTCTTTTGTAACAGACTCATTCACCAACTGTAGGAATTTTGCGCGCTTGTATTCTGGAAAAAGGTGCACATTTACAATGAATGGGTTTCTAATAAATTTTGATTCCAACTTGATCAGTTCGAGGAAATAAGACTGGAACTCCAGCCGCAGGGGAGAAAGACGTGTTTGCACAAGGCTCACCAATTCTAATTTTCCTGTGCCTTTACATTTATAAAGTGCCTGGCGCCTCATTTCGTGAGGGGTGATATCGGCATGATTTACAGGTATATATATATATATATATATATATATATATATATATATATATATATATATATATATATATTGTTACGGAACAGAGAAAGATAATGTACACTTTAAGTGACAATGCTAAAAATTACTACTGTCCCGTAAAGTTCCAGGATCAAAACAAAAGAGTTAGGTAAAATTACAAGTTAAAGTTTAATGCTCAAACTAACAACAAAACATTCAGGACTCATAAGGATAATGTAATGGCAAAAAACAGGTTAAATATATGGTTAACTGCAATAGCCTCTATTAACACGAAATTAGCAATAGTAAATTTACCTAAGTCAGCCCTGATAAATGAAAATGCACTGGGTAATGCTCAGTTAATGCAAGATAAATTATTACAGATACAAAATATTATCAAAAATGACTGACAAAAAGAACTTTACATGAATTACAAAAAAACGTTATTAGGCCTAAGAATTTACTCTATGCTACACAGCACAAGAAAAAATGCAACAACAGTTATACTCAAATTACACAGCTGCTGGATGGTTGGAGACTTCATGAGCACTCACAACAATAACTGTACAGGGGAGGACAGAGATGTGAACAAAATGAGGAGTAGATCTAAGTGGCAATGATGCAGAGACTGAGCTCATTATATAGAGGCCAGCAGAGCTTGATACAACATGTAAGAAGGACGCGCAAATGAAGCCATGGGGACAAAGAGTTGACAATCCCGCTCTGAACAACAGAAAGGACGACTTACTCTACTATAACGGTAGAAGTGGGGGACTGAGGCAGAACACGCTCGTGATCAAACATGCAGCAACTGTGCGTTAAAATTACACAAAGGATGATGAAATCATAAGCTATGTAACACCTCCCCACAAAGAAAAAGAAATTTACAAAGGAAATTTCTTATTACTCTAAAACAATCTGTCTAAAGTCTAGATAAGCAATCTGCAATAACATTTTCTTTCCCCTTGACATGTTGTATGTCTAATGAATACTCCTGAAGAAGTAGACTCCATCTTGTCAATCTCTGATTTTTATCTTTAAACTTACTAAGGAATTTCAGTGGGTTATGATCAGTATAAATGACTATGGGGTCAAAACCAGAACACAAATAAAATGAAAAATGCTGTAAACCCAAAATCAAGGCCAAAAGCTCTTTCTCAATAGTTGAGTAGTTCTTTTGAGGTGGAGTGAACTTCTTACTGTAATAAGATACAGGGCGTTCAATACCCTGATCATCCTCTTGCAGCAAAACAGCCCCAGCTCCTGTATCACTTGCATCAACAGCCATCTTAAAAGGCTTAGCAAAATTTGGAGTAGCGAGCACTGGCTGACTTAATATAATAGCTTTAAGTTTGTTGAAAGAGGATTCACAGTTATCGGTCCAGACAAATTTAACTCCCTTTTTCAGTAGGTCTGTAAGTGGTGATACAAGAATAGAAAAGTTAAGAACAAATCTCCGGTAATAACCTACCATTCCCAAAAATCTTTGTAGCTCTTTCCTACTTTTAGGTCTGGGAAGATCACTTATAACCTGAACCTTAGCTCCTGGTGGTGCAACATGTCCATCACCAATTACATACCCAAGGTACTGAACTTTAGCTTGACCAAACTCACACTTTGATAAATTAGCTACAAGATTAGCATGGACCAAACGCTCAAGAAATTTACTGACATGGCATAGGTGATCTTTCCAGTTGTCACTGAAGATTAATTCATCATCAATATAAACAACACACCCTGCCAAACCCTCTGTTACAACATTCATGAGCTTCTGAAATGTGGCTGGTGCATTCTTCATACCATATGGCATTACAGAACATGCAAAAGTCTTTCCTAGTGTTACAAAACATGAGATCTCCCTAGCACGTTCAGTCATAGGTACTTGCCAGTATCCCTTTAACAAATCAAACTTACTTATGTACCTAGCCTTTCCGATCTTGTCTATGCAATCTTCCACGCGAGGGAGAGGGTAAGTGTCTGTTTTGGTTATCTGATTAACACGTCTGTAGTCGATGCAAAGCCGCTGTGACCCACCTGGCTTAGGGACTAAAGTGACAGGAGAACTCCACTCGCTCTGACAGGGCTCAATCATCTTGTGGTCCAACAGGTAGCCAAGCTCCTTCTGGATGAGAGGAACTTTCACTGGGTTCACATGGTAAGGAGGCAGTTTAATTGGCTTTGCGTCTCCAACATCGACATCATGCATCAACACAGTGGTTCTTCCTGGAGTGTCACGGAACACTTGCGGGTACTCCTGCAGTAATGCCGAAAACTCCTGCCTTTCCTCGGGAGGTAGATGAGAAAGCTTAGTCTGGAGATCATTCATGATATCAGGATTCTTCCCCAAACTATCACTCAGGCTCATGCTGCATGGGAGAGCTTCACTTGCAGACTCGCGTGGAACAGCTACAGTGCAGACTGGATTATTTTCGTCCCGACGGTTGTGATATAATTTTATCATGTTGATGTGACAAAGTTGCTTGTTCTTTCTACGATCTGGTGTGGCTATGACATAGTTGACATCAATGAGTTTCTTCAACACGAAATAAGGACCACTAAACTTGGCTTGAAGAGCTTGCCCATGAACTGGTAGCAGAATCAAAACCTGATCTCCTGGCTGAAAGTGGCGTAACCTGGACTTCTTATCATACCAAGTCTTCATCTTCTCCTGAGCAGCTCCTAAATTCTCACTCGCCAGCTGTAAAGCAGTGGATAGCCGTTCTTTGAACTTCATCACATACTCCAGCAGGTTGACGTCATCTTCCTCAGAGAGCCAGCATTCCTTGAGTAACTTAAGGGGTCCTCTTACTTCATGGCCGAACAGTAGTTCAAAAGGTGAGAAGCCCAGTGATTCATTTGGAGATTCTCTTGCGGCAAATACAACGAATGGAAGACCTTTATCCTAGTCTTTCTGATCTTCCAAACAGTATTTCTTGAGCATCGATTTGAGTGTTTGATGATATCTCTCCAACGCTCCTTGAGTCTGGGGATGGTAAGCTGAAGACGTGATCTGGGTGATGCGCAACTCTTTCAGAGACTGCTTGAAAACATTTGACATGAAATTACTTCCTCGGTCTGACTGTACCTCCTTGGGCAAACCAAACTTTGTGAAGAACCCTAGCATTTCCTTAACCACGTTCTTTGCTGAGATATTTCTAAGTGGAATGGCTTCAGGATAACGAGTAGCCATATCAATCAGGGTCAACACATAAGAAAATCCTGAAGAAGTCTTAGGAAGAGGGCCCACAATATCCACCAACACACGGGTGAATGGCGCCTCAAAAGGAGGAATGGGAACTAGAGGTGCAACGTTTTCGGTCTGATTACACTTCCCCACAACTTGACAGGTGTGACAAGACTTACAATACCAGGAAACATCCCTGAAGATACCTGGCCAGTAGAAGTGTTTCAAAATGCTTGCCACAGTCTTCCTCACTCCAAGGTGTCCTGCCAAACTGGAATCATGAGCCACTCTAATGATATCCTGCCTACAAACACGAGGGATGACAACTTGATGTACAACCTCCCATTCACAGTCGGCTGATACTGTTGGGGTCTCCACTTCCTCATAAGTACTCCTGACTTTATATAATAACAAGTAAAAGCACCAGCTGACTCTTCCTCACTGCAAGCAGAGTTAGCTAGACCTTTCAACTCAGGGTCAGCAACCTGCAACTCAACCAACTCTTGACGAGACAAATTATCAACACTACGCGGTACTGCCTCATCTGGTGAGTGGTCCAAATTAGCAAGAAAAGTGTCAACTAGGATAACATCATCATCATCATTATCCTCTAAATCACCAGTAACTTTAGACTTAGCCCTAGTGACAGCACATGCAGGGAACACATCAGGGACATCACAATCCTGGGTCACAGCCACTGGCTCACTAGACAACTGAGGAGCTGGACACACTTGACTTCCACCAATATCATTTCCAAGTAAGAAAGTTACACCTAACAGTGGGAGTGTCTCAACCAACCCAACCATAACGGAACCATTAACAAAACCAGACTCTAAATTCACTCTGCACAGAGGGACAGAGAAGTAATTATTCCCTACACCTTGTAAGATTACAGTTTCATCAGAGGAATTAACATTAGAGCCTAGAACACTGGTCACCATAAGGGATTGGCAAGCACCTGTATCACGATATATTTGAACTGATTTCCTGTCATTACTGTCCAGAGGACTGACAAAACCATCAGACAGGAAATTAGCACATGAACTCTTGAGAGTGTCACCCACGTTACTGCTCAAAAGAGGAGCTCCATCATGAGAATTTAAGTTACCCTTCAAAGCAGGTTCAGTTAACTCAGTTAAAGAATTCTGGGAACTCTAAAGAGTGGACACTAGACCAATTGACTGAATATTTAAAGACTCCTTTTTGTTCACATCACGCTGTCTCCTGAAACATTTCTCCGTAGTATAACCAAGCTTACTACAATAAGTACATTTACTTTTCTGAAATCTAGAGATGAAGCTGGTATTTACTTCCTGAGAAACATCATCTTTATTCTCTTTCCTGTTACCTGTACTCTGAGCAGAGGCAACGTACTTACTCTCAGCTTTCCCTTTTTCTCTAGAATATCTCTTGTGGGTGAGAACATATTCATCAGCTAAAACTGCAGCATCAGACAAATTATCTATTCTTCTCTCATCAAGATATAGGCTTACATCTTTATTTATACACCTCTTGAAGTCCTCCAGCAAAATCATCTGCTTAAATTTACCAAAATCAGAATCCACATTCTTAGAATTTAACCACTGCTCTAATAGATCTTCTTTGATTTTTGCATACTCAACATGGGATTGCTTATCTTGCTTGTAAGTTGTCCTAAATTTTACTCTATAGGCTTCAGGAACAAGTTCATAGGCCTTAAGAATCAAGCTCTTAACTACATCATAATTATCAGATTGATCCTGAGGCAAAGATGCATAAGTTACTTGAGCTTTACCGGTGAGAACAGTTTGAAGGAGTACTGGCCAATACTCCTTGGGCCAATTAAAACCTGTAGCTACCCTCTCAAACAACTGAAAATACTTTGTTAAATCAGATTCATTAAAAGGAGGGACAAGTTTAACATTTTTAGCCACATCAAAATCATCAGAGCAAGATGATCCAGTTCCACCTTGTTTCATGCGATACTCATGGTCTGCCTGAATCCTGGCAAGTTCAATTTGTGCCTGTATCTGTGCCTCCTGAATACGAGCCTGAGACTCTGCCTCCTTAGCATTTGCCTGAAATTCAGCCTCCTGAATACGAGCCTGAGACTCAGCCTCCTTAGCACGTGCTTGAAATTCAACCTCCTTAACATGAGACTCCGCCTCCTTAGCCTGAGCCTCCTGCAGGGCTAGCTGTAACTTAGCTAATTCAATCTGCGTTTGCTCATTTGGAGGAGTTACATGAAACAAGCTTTCATTAATCATGTCAACAATTTGATCTTTAGAATGATGAGAGCGAACAGCAATTCCCAATTGTTGAGCAACAAGCTTAAGTTCATTTTTTGCTCTGTTTTCTACATCACACACTGTTTGCACATTTGACAAAAAATCTTTGGCTTCGTCAAGCGTAGTAATAGTAGACATCATAAATAAGTAACAGTCACAAAATATCAAGCAATATCCTTATGATAATATCCTGAATATCCTGATATGAGGTCGCCAAATTTATGTTATGGAACAGAGAAAGATAATGTACACTTTAAGTGAGAATGCTAGAAATCACTACTGTCCCGTAAAGTTCCAGGTTCAAAACAAAAGAGTTAGGTAAAATTACAAGTTAAAGTTTAATGCTCAAACTAACAACAAAACATTCAGGACTCATAAGGATAATGTAATGGCAAAAAACAGGTTAAATATATGGTTAACTGCAATAGTCTCTATTAACACGAAATTAGCAATAGTAAATTTACCTAATTCAGCCCTGATAAAATGAAAATACACTGGGTAATGCTCAGTTAATGCAAGATAAATTATTACAGATACAAAATATCAAAAATGACTGACAAAAAGAACTTTACATGAATTACAAAAAAACGTTATCAGGCCTAAGAATTAACCCTATGCTACACAGCACAAGAAAAAATGGAACAACAGTTATACTCAAATTACACAGCTGCTAGATGGTTGGAGACTTCCTGAGCACTCACAACAATAACTGTACAGGGGAGGACAGAGATGTGAACAAAATGAGGAGTAGATCTAAGTGGCAATGATGCAGAGACTGAGCTCATTATATAGAGGCCAGCAGAGCTTGATACAACTTGTAAGAAGGACGCGCAAATGAAGCCATGGGGACAAAGAGTTGACAATCCCGCTCTGAACAACAGAAAGGACGACTTACTCTACTGTAACGGTAGAAGGGGGGGACTGAGGCAGAACACGCTCGTGATCAAACATGCAGCAACTGTGCGTTAAAATTACAAAAAGGATGATGAAATCATAGGCTATGTAACAATATATATATATATATATATATATATATATATATATAGAGATATAGATATATATATATATATATATATATATATTCTCTCTATTTCCCACATTAACTACACTGGACCTCCTCTTCCACTTAAATCCTTTCCTTTCTCGTCCACTCTCCCGGCTCACCTGCCCCCTCTCCTCAGCTTTCCTGCGGTGGCATTAATTACTCCATCTGTCCCCTCCTCCCAATCCATCCATCTTGTCTCTCCTCCCTGTCTCTCACCTTAAGCTAGTGTCACATTCACTACTTTCTCCATCTTTACCTCTGTTGTCTCTCTAAATCCAAAGTTGATGTTTCATTAACTTCGCTTCAATATGTCTAGTTCTTGCCAGAAAATGTTTATGTCTGTTCCTGTTATTAGTTTTCTTTCTAAATGTTCACTTGCCCTCCTATATTCTTACCTGTCTTTTTACAACTTCATTGCTTTCCAATGTGCATCTTCTTATCTACCACACAACCCGTAGCAGCCAGTACTATATCCTTAACTACAGTCCACTATGTTTAGTTGTTTTTCTGAATGTCGACGGGCCCTCCTCTATCTCCGATTATTTCATCCCTCTTAATTAAGTGAACTCTTCCGTCATCCTTCAGGACATTTTTACAACTATTCCTCCCTCTCCCTATTCTTCATACTCTTTACGTTCCTCTTCTCCCTTCTCCCCTTCCTCTTTCTCCTCTTTCTACTCGTCATCTTCATCTTCCTTTTCCTCCGTGCACTCCTCTTCTTCTGGCTTTAAGTGCTAATAGCCATCTTTCTTTTTCTGTGTCTACCCTTCACTCTTCTTATTACTTCCAGCTTCCTCCCACTTTTATTACTTTTCTTTTCACTTCAGGTGGCTCTACACTGAGCGACAAGCCTAATGATTTCCTGTAACCCAGGAAACCTTTCACAACGCCGAATGGTAGCTATATAGCCAAGTAACGGGGTGTTGTGAAGTTGACTATGGAGCCCCTGCTAACTGGGTGGACACGCGCAAATGCGGCATCCATCTGGGAAACAAACCTGCACACTTTTCCGTATGCTTCGGGATGGCGAAGCACCATCTACCGCAAGGGAAAATCGTTTCACTGCACGGGACGGCCCTGCGAGGGCGGTTGCTTACCTGTGGTTAATGGGTCTACTCTGTCAGTCAGACAGGGGTTACTCAACGACACCAACTCCTCCTCCTCCTCCTCCTCCTACCACTACTACTGCAATTACTGCTATTTTTGTTACTAAGTACTACTACTAAAATGACCACTACTACTACTACTGCTACTACTACTACTATCACTACTACTACTACTACTATTGCTGCTGCTACTAACTACTACTACCACTACTTCTACTACTACTACTACTACTACTATTCCTACAACAACAACAACAACAACAACTACTACTGCTACTGCTGCTACTACTACTACTACTACTACTACTTTTATGTACAGTCGTGTGTGGCCTTATATTATTATTTTATTAGATTTTAACTTATTGTTTTCTTGTTTCTTAGTACATGCTTATATAACTTTTGATTTAGTTCTGTAGATTTTCTGTTTTTATAATTTGCAGATATTTCTAAAAAAAAATTTCTTTATATTTATATTTTCTGTCTTAGCATTGTAGGTTACTGATGTTTATGCTTTCCTGTGTTTTAAAGCTTATTTTGTAATCTTTTTATATAAAAAAAAAAATTATAGTTTTCATTGCCCTACGAGAGCAGCAGTGATTTGGTATTTTTATGTACAGTATGTGCATGTGAATGTATATGTATATGTATGTATATGAATATATGTGAGTATACTGTGTACAGTATATAATTTTTTAAGTGATTACCAGAAACCATCTTTCGGAAGGGTATGGTATTGTTAAGTATGTTCTGTACTGTACAGTGGCCTCAGGAAATTCTGGGTTATGTAATATTATGTAATCTTTATATGTATACTGCATTACGAAATAAAGAAATCATGATGATGACTACTACTACTACTGCTTTTTTTTTTTTTTTTTTGTATAAATCAGCTCCATCCATCGGGGAATTATATTGTGAAGATCAAAACCAACCTTGCTAATACAGTTCACCATTTGGAGTTGTAATGTGAAGGTTAACACTAACCCTCATATTACAATCCGTTGGCCCCAAGCACGCCAACGGCTGTGCTGACCAACCATCTACTATTACTATTATTATTTTTATTTTATATTTATTGATATTACAGTGTAAATAAAGACATTAAACTATTGGAGTCGCTGGTCTATGCGACTCTCGACCACTGCAGCTTCGTAATCCATACCCGCCAGAGAGACAGGCCTGAGGGCTGATGATCTTGTGCCCCTGAGACATAGCAGAGCAGACCTCACGAGGGAGAATGACAGTCGACATCTCATCCAGGCCATAACAGAACTCTGCGGTTGACGTTTCTTCTCAGAAAGAACCTCTGCTAGTCTCGAGTAGAATCTCTCTGCCTCTGGACCCATCCTACTAATGTCGTGAACACAAGGACAGTGAATCGACCGTGGTCAACATGTTGGATCCTTTCTTGATAATTTCTATTTTTTTCTTGTTCATTCCTTTTGTGTGCAGCTTCGAGAGACAGTTCACGATGACATGCTGCCATGGGATCGAATATCCTGATGTCGAAGAACGCCCTCTGCCCACGTGTCCAAAAACCTCGAGCACTGACATCCACTCTTGCATTATTTGATGTGTTTGCTATTCTGTGGGTGAAGTGCTCGCCGTCCAGGGGTAGCAGAGCTGGCTCAATCGTGACATCATGGCATATTTCCTGCAGCGTTTTGGCAGTGAGGTCGCTTACTTCATCGTGTCGGATGCAAACAAAGCCTCCCTTCTTGCATACCATTGCATGGTTTGCATCACAGGCAGTGCCACAAGCACAGTGTTGAGGTAGGTTCTCTATTGGCCACCCATATCTCAAGGCTACGGCGTCAATAAATTCTTGTTTGTTGAAGTGGAAGCCTTTTGCCTTGAGAGGCAGGGTTGTGAGCCAGTTCGATGCCCCAGCCTCCTGTCCAATTTCAACTCTTCTGCACTGGTCTGGTGTTAGATGCTCGATTATGTGCTGCAGTTGGTCTTTTTGTCTTGCTTCACGTTCCTTGCTTATCTGTGTCTTTATGTCTTTCTGCCTTTGGTGGTCGATTTCACTCGTCTCAACCTGGGCGCAGATCTTCTGTGACAAAGATTCGGTGAGCCTGAGTGAATTTCTGTGTTCATAGCTTGCCACGGCTACTGGATTTATAATACCAAGGCCTCCCATCCTGGGTGGTAGTGCTAGGAGGTCCCTCTCTTCTGGTGTGGGGATGTGGCCATTGGTTAGAGATGGGAGGAATGAATCCCTGATTGCATCCTCCAGTGGTTGTAGCAGCAACTCGATGTCTGGTATGGTCCTCATCACGAAGGTTCACTTGTGCTTTACACCATAGGTAAATGCACTGTATGCTGCATGGGGTTGAATTTCTACTACTACTACTGTTGCTGCTGCTGCTACTACTACTACTATTACTACTACTACTACTACTACTACTGCTACTACTACTACTACTACTACTATACTTTTGCTGTCGCAGCTGTTGCTACTGCTGGTGCCACCTCTCTCTTCCATTCGTATTTTTTCACAATTATCACCCCTCTCGCTATTCTCCCTTCCTGCTCTGTTTCAGTTTCCGTGTCTCATTAATTTCTCATCCATTAGACACACGTGACAATGCTCAGAGGTAGACTGAGAGACAGACAGAAAGAGCCCAGTAGACCTCATACATACCATACACCTCTGCATGTCACCACTTCGGCGCTAACATTCACCATCCATATTGAATACATGCTAGGGCTGTCTGATACAGGACTGGTGTATTGGTACTGGCGGGGGTATTTTTACGACATGTCGGCGGGTCTTCTGGTAGATCATTAAAGTCTGATTGTATGAAATTCAAATCCTAAAACTGATCCCTGCCCCAGCGGGGATTTGAAACTGAATCCGGTAGGACTGCAAGTCACCACTACCGACTGAGTCAGCGCCTCTAAACACAGTACACTGACTAATTTATCTACCTATACTTAATTTACCTCAGACTGCCCCAGACTTCCGCCAGTTTGTAGCTCCTTTCATGTATCTCATTGGCATCTTTTCCATAGAGCTACTTCGTGGTCACCATCATATTCTGTTATTATATTTGTTGCAACTCAGTATTCAGTATAGTATTTGTCAGTTAAAGGTCAAGTTAAAGTAAAAGTGCACAGTCACTTCAAGAGGCATTTATGAGGTAATTTGTTTCAACAGATCTCGGTTCAACGGCCATATTCTTAAAACACTGAGGGTGAAGGTAAATGCAATACCCAATTTGTCGTTTATGAAAAACTTGCCGGCGCCATATGTGATTAGCCGGCATGCCACTTTACAGGATATTATAGGTGTTGTCTCTCACACTGGAGGGGAGAGTTAAAACTAGCTAACTTGCTGCAGGTTAATTTGCTTCGGTACAGGAGATAAGAAGCAGACGCACGGACTGTGGAGGGCAATGTCTGTGACCCATTGAAGGTTGTGTGTAATCCATCCTGTCCTAGATCTTCTTAGGTGATTCAGATTATCTGGTGGTGGTATTAGTAAAATATAAAAAGCGACATTTTGCTGGTAAAGGCAGCTTGAATTCTAAAAGCCACCTCCACGATTCACTTCAGTATGTCAGTGTTAGAAATGATAACTGTGTACTACCACGTTCACGTTCTTATCCCCTAGTACTGTTTTTAAACCCCTCACGATATGGACGTGTATTTACAGTATTTATTGCTTCCGACAGACTATTTTATTCACCTTATAAAGATGAAGTGGAGAGGTATATGAGAGTGTGTAAGCTGGGGGGAGGGCAGTGAAATGACTGGGGACAGAGCGACATGGAGGCGATTTGTTTGTGGCCATCTCTTATGGGGTCAGGGCGTCTGGCAATAGAGAGATAGAATGAAGTACTTCCTGCACTGAAAAGGTTAATGAAGGCTATATCTAAAGTCTTCAGTTCGAAATATCTCCTCTGTGCAAAACAATTTCATATTGAGGCAGGGAAAATAGTCAACATTATAAAAGGGTTAAGATGCAGGGTGAAAAATACTTGTTAATATTCTTGCAGTATTGGCTGTGTTCCAAAATACCATAGATAACCTCTAATTCCCTTCCATAAACAGTTTTGACAAAAGCCACACAATAAGTGAGCTATACGTCGACAACCGTCCATGCGTTTGTTGCAGGGTTTACTTTGACTACAAGAAGAAAAATAATTTCAAACGTTTTCCAACACCAAATTATGAAATGCGTAACTCTCTATGTGGAATTAGTTTTGTATCATGAAAAAACATGAGTTACTGTTTTGCATGTACAGTATAAGTGTGTAAACTCCTGCAGAACGGTGAAACCTTTCTTTGTTCCTCTTATCGTCAGACGACTTTAATCACCTGTGGAAGTGTTGTCAAGAGATAAGGGGTTTTGAGGAAAAAAACAAAACAAAACTATTTTCACCTTCAGTAAGGTGGTCTCATTCTTTTATATTCCTTTATCGTCACCCAACTGTACCAAACTTAGGAAAAAAAAAATGCAATAGTGAAGGAGTCAAACATTTCATTAACCCATCAGTGCCCAGGGTTCCTGTATGAGGGATTTTGCTGGAAAGGTAATAAACGTACCGTCCTCCCTCTCTCGGCTGATAGTTCCGTCCTGCTCTGACGACACTGGGAACAAAATGAGTTAATTCCTACAGTATAATGACACCCTTCTTAGTTTTCCTTACGAATGGCAAAAAATTATATTCAGGTTAGAAGCGACGTCTAGTGGTTAGGTAGGTAGAAACGGGAATGTGACCTGAGTGATTGTGAAACATGAAGGTTATGGTGAGTGGTGCAGGGGGTACAAAAGGCTTCCTTGGCCCGTTCATAATAATGACGCCATGGACAATTATCTTCAGCACCAACAGACGGTTTTACCAAACGTAGGGGAGGCGTTTGGTGGTGAACTATTTAGCACTGTGAAAACTGAGTGTGAATGAACCAACAAATTGGTGTAAAGCGAATCTGGACAAGAACTATGCCTTGCCCGGGGTTGCCAGACCAGCAGACCGGTGTAATTGATCCGCCTCAAGTTTTAATGAGCCACCAGAGTCCCACCAGGTGTCCAATACAACTCCAGCACGAAAACAAACAGGCAACAGAGGCTACACAGAGGGAAACACTGAACATGTTGTTTATTAACCCTTTAAAAACACGATGGCCTTCTTTGTCTTAGTTTTGCTTCATCTAGACAAGTTTATTTATTTATTTACTGATTGATTTATTGTCCCATAGGAGACATATCAGACAAGAAGAGTTCCATATAACCTTCATCATTCCTTCCCAATCTAAATAAAATCGATTAGATATAGCAAGTACAATGTATAAAAAATTATGACATCGGATGCAAATGGTTGATAAGAATTTTTAGATGCTTCATTCTCACTGCCTTCAGATTTTTTTTTTTTTTCGGCTCACAAAGTATTTTAAGAACTCTAGGGATTATAATATGATTGTTTCACTAATCACTCCAGAAAAGATTTCCATGTGTGTATAATGTAATAGTCTGGCGGCAGCAAGAATAAAGTAATTATGGTGTCAAAGACGTTTACAAAACTACTTAGTCACAGCAACACACACACACACACACACACACACACACACACACACACACACATACGGAAAGAAACAAATGACAGTGATGAACTGAACAATATAATGGAATGTGGACATTTTTATCTTATTCTCGTCAAACCAGACAGTTTTGTTCGGCTTAGCAGAGACTTATTCGAACTGGAGGGTAACAGACAACCTTCATTAACGCCTTCGGTGCGTTTTTTTTTTTTTTTTCTTCGTGTAATAAAATCATTTGGAGACGGCAAGAATAAAATATGATGATGTAATCGCAGTTGTTGTTGTGGCACCAGGCTCATCCGAATGGATTGAAAGATGAAGCTGCCATTTTTCACATTTCACCGTGTTTCTTTCAGAGTATAAGGATGGAGATGAGAGATCTTTGTATAACCGAGCACTGTATCCGTCCGGTTATGTCAGCACCAGTGCGAAAAGGCATCCCTCTCCAGCAGGTATTATCACAGTGAGGGAGGTTAATGAACCACCAGAATCGTACCAGCTAACCCACACACCCACACTAACTCCAGTGCTGAAAGACACCAAGGAGAAAGGAAAACACTGAGCGTATTAATACAGCTGTGCCTTGAAATCCGGTAAGTTTGGGGGAAAAGTGATCTAAAAATAAAAAGTTCCCTGCATAAAATGATTTGTTTTCACCTAATCTTGTGATTTCATTTAAATTAGTGTTTTCGTAGCATTATTATTATCCCTGTCTTATGCATATATTCTTGATTTCTTTTCATGTGGTCGTGGTACCTTCCTACATCAAATACCACATGACTTTTTGTGATATAATTCGGGTGATTTGTACCTTTGGTTACTCGGTTCCTCATGACTTATCCAGTACTCATATCTGCTCAGCTTATTTCCACATCGTTGTAAAAGTTTCCTCGAAACTCATTTTCCTCTCGGGAAATATTGATTCAGTTCTAAAGTTAGCAAAAATGTAGTTTCCCGCTCAACCGTGTTGACTCAGCAGTACAATTGCGAACCTTGATATAAGTCTGAGCACCACGTGTCGTGTTCCAAGAGAAATTTGGTATTAACCAAACGTTTTTTGTCTGCGTTGATGATCCTCATGTGGTCCATGTGCTTTAATCTATACCTCCTTCTTTTGATGAATACTGACTAGTGCAGCGATTCATAGTTTCATAGCATGAAATACCTCTGGACTAATAAAACTGTAGTGTAAACATCAGTGAGCAGAGCATGATGATCTGCTAATGTACCCATACCTATAATAAAATGTAAACAGATATACAGTAGATATCACGTTCTGACAATGAAATTTAGTCCACAAACAGAACAGCATCACTGACACCTTGCACACATTACAAAGATATTCTCCATTATCATCATCATCATCATAAACAACCTTCTTACAGACCTTACACAGAGAGTTTTCGATGGCATGAATTCAGCTAGGCCACCACACAGAACACTCCTAGTCACACTAGACATTAGCAAAGCTTTTGATGCCATCCCCCGCCACAACCTCACAAACAAAATACTCAACACAAACATGCACAAAAACACAAAATGATGGCTGGCAAACTACTTAGCAGACAGATGTGCATACGTAACATTTGCCGGTCAGTCTTCTAACATCAGAAACTTCACAAACGGCGTCCCCCAAGGATCTGTTTTGTCCCCTACACTCTTTAATCTATACATGCACGACATACCCACACCCCACACACCACAGATACACATAGCTTCCTATGCAGATGATATAACACTTACATGTACACACCAAAACTCAAACACAGCTGCACACATCATTCAACCTTACCTCAACACACTACAAGAATGGTTCACCACAAACATGCTCAAAATAGCCCTAGCCAAATCTACAATTACTCTTCTCACAAACTGGACAGCAGAACACAGTCACATCCCACACCTCACCATAAACAACACTCCAGTACCACACACACACACACCCAAAATCCTTGGTGTAACATACAGTACATCAATGTCAGTCAAACAACACATCACAAACATTAAAAATAAAATAACACCAAGACTCAATGCTTTGAGGTAACTTGCCCATACAACATTCGGACACAACAAAGAAACCACCACCACAGTATACAAACAATACATACGTTCAGTGATGAACTATGCAAGCCCTGCCTGGGCTCCTAACCTGACCAAAACACACTACAACACTCTACAGACCATACAGAATAAGGCCCTAAAAATAATATCAGGCTGCACACCTACTTCACTCACAGACCACCTACCGTACATCAAGAAACCAAAGTCCTCAAGGTCAAGGATCACCTAGACATGAGAGGCACCCAGTTTCTTGCGGCAGCCTCCACAAACCCACAACATCCACTACAGTACATGGCAGCACATCCACCCACACCAAGGAACATCAAAACAACACCCAGCACACAATACCATACACAAATACTGTCATCTCTCCCCCCTCGCCCACCTCAGACCAGCTTCCAGAAGCATATCCACACTCAGATCACTCGCCTCTCCATTCAGTCACTTAAAGACAACACACAGCTGCATGCATGGCCTCCTGACATCCACCCTTCTGAATCCTATCTTCCTCGTGAGGACAGGGTCCATCTGGCCAGGCTGAGATGTGGGCACCATCCAGCCCTCTTAAGCTACCAGAAGAGGCTAGATGACTCCGTCGCTGATGCCTGTCCAGGATGCAACACAGCACCCCATACTATTAAACGCATTATGGAAGACTGTATTGCACACAATCACCTACGCCAACAACACAACATACACTCTTTGAGAGCTCTGTGGGAAAGCCCGGTCTCGGCCATGGCCTTCCTAAGGGACTCGGGGCTGTTCGGCCAGACTGCCTAGGGAACAACTACTACTACTACAACAATCGTCGTAACTTCTCTCCCGTTTCTATGTGAAGTGAGTGATAATATGGGAAATGAAACTGATGACAGAGTATACAGGCTGAAAATAGCATCCAATAATATTTTTTACTCCCTACACCTTAATATCCTATGTATTTTATACATTTTTATCATAGTTATGTACTCTTTACATGAATTCAGTACTTACTTTTTCTAGTTGAACGAGGACATTTAAGACCAATATTTTACCAAATAGTTACTATATATTTCGTGATACTTATCCACGTTCATAAAAGGAAATATCTCAAGTAGTTTACAAGTTTTATCGTAAGGGTCCCTGAGGGCAGGTTGAGCACTTCACTGCGGGGAGAGAAGCTCGCTTTCTCTGTGTTTGGCTAAGTGCCAACACCTTGTCCTCCAGCCTGGAGCTTTTTCTTCTCGTAGCCCCATTATGAGTTAGTACACCACCTTCTAATCTCATAAAAGGGGTGTAAGTCTGGATGTGGACTTCGACCAAACTCTTGCGCAGTATTCTATTCTTGAGACTGGGTCCAGCATGGCCAATGTTTGGTTTTCAAGTACTTTTCAAGCCTTGCCCTGACCTGCAACAAGTTCAGTCTCCCTGGTATCAACTAGTATGTAAGGAGATATTGCAAGTTGAACAACTAATGTGTTTCATCGACATCCCTCACGACAATACCTGTTTCCCTGGAAAGACTAAGTTGAAAACTTACAGCAGAATCAAGAATTTGGATGTCTTTTAATAAACTGAATGGTCAACGCTATCACGTATGATACCGTGTGCTCTTGAACATGTCATAGAGTGGACACTTCTTTATATTATGTCTATTTTAACATGCTTATAATGTACTAACATCTCCCAACAATTTCAAATATTCATAAACGCATTTTTATGTACTGGTCCATTGTTGAAAGTGGTTGTTGCGGCCAGTACAAGACGGCAAAGCAATAAAACTTGTCGACTTCGGTCGTCTGGTATATTCACTGGAACCCCAGCTGTGAAACCTGCCCTAACGCCTCGACACAAGAATAATCGACCACCAATCGCAAGTTGGTTTGCCGAGATGCCACTGGAGTTTTGGCGAAGTGTCCTGTTTTGTGATGAAAAGGTGTTTTCGTCAGAGGGTCCTAATCCAGAATCAGTATGGCGCAGAGTTAACATCAGGTAGACTAAACTATTCACAGGCATGATTGTAGGACATGCATGATACACTGTTTACACTTTTCAATTTTCATATGGCTTTCCCGACTCATTCATTACAACATATTCCTCACAGAACATGTTGGGGGGTTGTATTATTATTTCTAGGCACATAAACTGTACTGCGTTCCTTTACTCCGCCCCGCCCCCTAAATACGGACACCTCGAGAGGATTGTAATAAACGCCCCAACATGCATTATCATTTACAGATATGACAAGGAAAATGTTGCTTCACGGAGAGTGGTTACATTACAGGTGGAGTCTGGGGTTGGATGACGTGGAGTTGTGGGTGGGTTGGTTGGGCTGAACGGTCGTCTCACAGCTGCAGAGAATGTTGACGTCTAGAAGAATGTGATACTACTATATGCATGGGCAGTACTTGCTGGGAAAGATGTATTTCAGGTTAACCTGGCCCATGACAACAGCCCAATCCACATTGGACGGGTTGTACGGGACTGCTTTGCGGCCCATCCTAATGTGACATTCTTGACTGGCCTGGAAGATCACCGGACCTGAACCCGATTCAGACCGTATGGGCCTACAGGAGCAAAGACTGGCTTCAGTGCAACGACGGGTATTGGAGGGAATTATTCAACCACGTAATGGTTTTATATGAGGGACTTCGATTACAAATGGACATTCGTTACCTGGCATCTTCTTGACTCAGTGACATGAAGACTCCGAGATGTCATTACACCAACCGGAGATTATACCAAACATTAGTGTTGTGATGGTTTGTGTGATGCTACACGGTGTGTGATTTTGGTGTTAGGTCTTAGAGTGGTGGTGGTGATACGATGATAGGGGTGTGGGGATGTGGGATAGAAGTGGTATGTAATTACATGCGGTGGTGGACATCTGTGGATCATGTGATAGTAAAGGATTTTGTCTTATTTTTCGATTTATATATCCAAATCATATGCGATCAAATGTTTAATAAACTTCTACTATTAGTTATTCCATGGACAACTCCTAGTCTTTGAGATATGTATTGGGAAACTGATGCTCTAGGGTTCAGTTTGCCATTCGAATTCTTAATTTCATTAGCCTAATTTACCCTGCATGCAGTATAAAGTAGCTATAAATACACATTTCATTACATGGTACATAAAACAGCACTATAGGTGAAAATTAAACAATCTATGTAAAAAATAGTATTGAAGGATAAAACAGGGCAAATGGCTACTACTACCATACTTACATCACAAAATCACAGCCTTGCGATTTGTTCGTAACTGAGCATTCCTGGCACTGATTAGATTCAAACACTGCTTGGAACTGGCACGGACGAAGCGAGAATATTAACAAGAGCCTCGAAAAAAGAAGTGAACTATAAGCAAACGCCACCTTGCGAGGATCCAAAAGCTTTGAAATCTGAGTCCCTTTGTCAGTGCTACCAACCGTTCGCATAATACAAGGCGGAGTGCACCAAAAGTTTTGCCCTTTTGCAGATATTTCCACCAAATTTCAGAACACGACTTTGGTCTTTGATTGTACATACATCTTACCATTGTCATTTCAGTGCTCTCAAGTCTATGAAATTCTTCCGTTTTTATTGTTCAAGTTGCACGTCTACAAGCACCACGCTTTAGACACACGAATCATAAACTCTTCTCCATAGTCAGTAGGGGCAACAGCCTTCTATAACCTCTTCTGACTCTTGCGAGGGAGCTAGATTTAAAACCACCCCCTGTGCTAATTATATCCCACAAGTCACAAAGTTCAATAAACATGACCCTTGCGTGGTCAGGATAACTTTAGTATTCAATTCCAGCTAACTTCTGGTGATTTTTGCTGAAATTGAATCACATGAACCTGAGTGTTAATACTTTCAGTGTTAACTCTTTCATGGCTGTGACAGTTCCACTACTCTGTTCAAGTTCACAACAAACCATAATATTTTTCTGACAGCGTGCCTGGGAGTGTTAAGGGCGTCATTTCCTACATAATTTTTCCTTAGCTTTGGACGGACCACAAGGCCTCTTATGCATATTGAATATTCATAACTGGTTTCACTTTGCATTCTATCTTTTACATCACTTTGCCTTCGATGCGCCCACCTTGCACAAACAATATACGAAAGGAAGTTATTAAAGTGCAGTTTTTCCACTTTAACAGAGATACCAAATCCCTTTCAGTTCTATTGTTGACCAGGTGTCTTCAGCCTGCAGGGCCAGTTTGACGAATAACTAAGACGCTTCATTCCCACCGCATAACGAAGGCTTATCAGATTTCATAATATGGTACATTAACTTAGTGTTAATGTTGTGGGAATGAACCACTTCTGTCAGCTGTAAGCAATCCGACTATAGTAACTAACGATATTCAGTCGTGCCTCATACTGTAACTAAGGCTCATCGAGACTCACGCAACAACTAGCAAGTACTTATAAGTAACTTATGAGATTTCAAGTGATAGCAAATCAACCACAGTAACGAAGGAGACTCATTCCTCCCTCAGCTAAGTAACTGAGTTTCATTCAATCATGACTTAGTATGCTCGATGAACCCCATAGTATCACAGGATAATTCAGCTAACTTTGACCCACCTGTACTGTACTGCAGGACTTGGTATTTTAGTTGTGGCAGTGGCCCAGTTCAGTCCGGCAAAGACAAACCCATTATAAATAATACACAAAAAGACAGTACATCATTAAACATTTCTTGTATTCAGCTCTATACTAAATCCACTCTGACAGTACCATCACTCCCTTTACAGACACACCTGTAGTCCACTGCAAATTAGAATTACAAGATAACTACTTGCAGTCTTGCACACTTGCTCCTTTCTCCCTTACTCTCATTCCCTCACATACAAATATAGTACAGTACATTCATAATTAGCTAAGTGAAGAAGTTTGAGTGTGAGTATGGGCTGGTGCAGAAGGGTGCAATCGTTGCTATGTGTATGCTAATTCTGTTTTGGAATAGACTAATTACCACCTGAAAAACTATCTATATATCTATTGCCAGACGCCTCAATCCCGTTTGGGGTGGCCACAAACAAATCGCCTCCAAGTCGCCCTGTCCCCCGCCATTTCACTGCCCTGCTCCCAACTCACACCCCCCTCTCTCATATACCTCTCCACCCCATCCCTCCATCTCATCCTCGGCCTCCCCCTCCCTCTTCCCCCCTCCACCTCACTCACATACACTCTCTTCGTCAGTCTTTCACCCTCCATCCTCTCCACATGGCCAAACCACCTCAGTGTGTTCCTCATAACGCTTCCTATCACATCCACATCAACACCACAACGCTCCTTTATATCCTCATTCGTCAGCCTGTCTCTCCACGTGACTCCACAGGCTCCTCTTAAATAACTCATTTCCACTGCTCTCACTCTTGACATGTGTCCTGAAAAACACCACTCTGATATTTGCGCCTTCCGAATCCCAGCAAATTTACATCATCCAGTATTTCAAATTAAATAGTTTTCTGCGAAACATTTTCAGAGCGCGGATGAAATTTGTGGTGACATGTAAGTGTAAATTCCCTCTTTGAGCTGAATACAAAACAGCCTCCACCTTCACCCTGGGACGGAGGGTTTTATTATGCTATGCAAAGGCTTGAGGACAGTACTGTGCTGGTGGTGGCAGTTTACGTTGCGGTGGTTGTGATGAAGGAGTTCTTGTTCGTGTTCACTGTTATTGTTGTTCTTGGTGGTGGTATGCTTGTGCTGGTGGTGATGTTATGGTTGTGGTCATGAAGAAGACGAAGAAGAACAAGAACAAGAGAAAGAAGTGGAAGAAGAAGTACAAGGTGATGATAATGATGATGATGAAGCACAAGAAGAAGAAGAAAAAGATCAAGGAGAAAATAATGATGATGATGATGATGACGATGATGATGATGATGGTGATGGTGATGGTGATGATGATATGAGGAAGAAGAAGAAGAAGAAAAAAAAAAAAGAAGAAGAAAAGAAGAAAAAAACAATGATGATGATTGTCACGAATTCGCGCGACCATATTTATAAATTCATGACATTTTTCATCAGTGGGAAAACCACGAATTCTGGTGGAGTTCCCATTAAGTATCGCTCAGTTCAACCGTCCTCGCGTTCACTCGGTTCGGGCGGTTTTCAGAACATTTTTCACTGTTTCATAAGTGATCATCCTAGTGCGCGACATTAGCGCCTTCGTTGAGTGATTTATTGTGAGCGTATATTGCTCACTTCCTTTCCGTTGACCGTTGGAGCAAATATGGCCGGCCCTCGCCCTCTTTCATAATTTGAACTTAGTCAGGCTTTGATCGTCATGAGAGCAGGTTCGTTTGCGCCCAGCGTGGAGCAGCGCCGCCATTGTACAGCGAGTTCCTGAGATCTCCATCTAGACGGTGATTCGGCAAAGAGGGTTTAGCGTATTGCAGCGTTCGTCCTAGTACCAGCGTCCAGTTCTTTCCGCCTAACCCCCTCTACTGACCAGTACTTCTTTCCGTTTTTCCTAGGTTTAAGTTTAGCTTTTGAGTGAGCGAGTGAGTGTACTTCCCTTGTTATTTGAATTCATTTTGAGACTCATGTAACGTAAATTTATTTCATTGTTACTTATAAATTTATAGTTCTTTGAGCTGAATGTACTTAAAATCGTGTTTTACTTCTCCACATTTAGCTTATTTTAGTTGCCACTCCTAGTTTGCACAGACGCTTTGTATTATTCATAACTGGTACTTAGGCCAGTCCTTTTGTATTAAGCTTAAATCCGTTATGCCAGCCGGGAGTTAATGCACCGGCAAGAACCTGTTTATTACTATTAGTATTAGTTATTGATTGTAAGGGGTGGAGTCACCTTCTCTGGAGGCTAATAGTACTAGCAAACAGCGCTAGTAAGTAATTAGACGCTGCTGTGTACTGTTGAGAAAGTTTATAAATTCTTGTCCTTAGAGAATCGGCGAAGTAAGCCGACATAAAGTAAAACTTACTGCTTGATTTCACACGGTCAGTTCATTGTCCATATTTTCAAGTAACATTTAATGTATTCTTTAATATATAAGATCTCGAAACCCCGTGGCAATGATGATGATGATGATGATAATGAAGAACAAAAAGAAGAAGATGGTAGAGAAGGAAGAAGAGGAGGAGGAAGAAGAGGAAGAGGACAATGATAGATGAGGAAGAATATGGGTAAAAATGAACTTTTCAGTAGGAAAAAGGAGAGAGAAGAACGGAGATAAAAAGGAAAACAGAGACGAGAATGGGGGGGGGGAGGATTGACGCGAAGACAGAGAAGAAGGAAGAAACGAAGTTAGATTCTAGGGAAGGAAGGAAGAAAGGAAGGAAAGATGAGAGGAAGTGAGGGAGGAAGGGCGGGAGGGGAAAAGATGGAGGAGAGAAAACAAGAATGTGAGGGAGAGAAGAATGAAAAGAAAGAATACTGGCAGAGGAGGGAGGGGTAAGAAGGAAAGGAGAGAGGGAGGGATAGACATGAAGGTAGGAAGGAAGGACAGTAGGACGAAAAGAAGAGAGAAGGAAGTAAAGGAGAAACAGGGGAAAAGAAGAAAGGAAAGAGGGGTGGTAGAAAGGAGGCACAATGGAAGATACAGGAGGAAAGGAAGAAGGAAGGGGAAGGAAACGATGAAATATAGAATGATATGAAAGGAAGGAGACGCTAAAGGGAAAGGTGTGTAAGAGTGAGAGAGAGAGAGAGAATAGGAATAAGAATGTATGAAAAGGAAGTGAGAGTCAAAGAGAAAAAGAAGGAAAGGAGGATGGAGTTTTGGAGAGAAGGTAGGAAGAAAGAGACGGAAGTAGGGAGGCGGAGAGAAGACAACGATGGACAGTAAGAGACTGAGAGAGAGGAGGAGGAGGAGGAGGAGGAGGAAAGGAAGGTAGGGATGAGTAGAAAGAAACGAGAGAGAGAGAGAGAGAGAGAGGTAAGGGGAATCTTGTTTGCATACATGATTGGTGGTGCCTCAGGTGGTCTCTCTCTCTCTCTCTCTCTCTGCATCACTAAAGTAGGGTCTAGTAGGCACCAGCTGTACTTCATGAGGTTATGAAGTGCCTTTATCACAGAGAATGGCTTGGTTGGCTTTGCACTGGCCTCACTCTTGGGGTACACTGGAGTGGGTTCGAGCTCCATTGATTGCCTGTAATGTTGTGGAGATGGAGCCTCAAAAATTGCCTGTTTACAACAATCATACCCAGTTCCCATCATACTGTCTACTGTCAATGCTTATTATTTCAATAGCCATCAAGTTCCTAAAAATTTGTATCATCACTACCTTCAGCCTAAGCCCCAAATCTGCGCCATCCACGCCTAGACTGGTTTTAAAGTAAAGTAAAACAGTAACACACACACACACACACACACACACACACACACACACACACACACACACACACACACACACACACACACACATACACACACAGATACTGTTGAGATGGGCTATATAGTGAGTGAAATGGGTAAGGGTGTAAAGAGAGGGTTGAGAATGTGTAAAGTGGGACTCGTGTAAAAGTTTAAAGAGGGACTTTATGCCAGGACGGGATAATGATGTGGTGACTGCCATCAATCCATAATATTATCTGGTGGTAACAACAATACAGTAAAAACACAGGGCATGGTTGTGAAGAGGCTAAATGAGAGGGTAATGTGGGTTTGGGTGAAATCTCAAAGACAAGTCGCATAACGGTATGAGAAAGGACGGATTGATGAATAAAATCATTAGGTGGTACCAAGAATAATAAAGAAGCACACGTCATCGCAATGAGAAAGTTGAATATTGTAAAGTGTAAGCTGGGGTAAAATATTATTGAGGAGTTTAAGTGTTTGACGACACTCATTATTGAACTTGTATAAGGTATAAGTAACGTGCAGCTGAACTGTTCGGTGATCCCATTTCTTTTCCCTTGTTACAGGAGGTGAGGGCAAACAGTTCGTAGTAAAGAACATAATGAACACAGTGGGAGAGTGTGTAGGAAACGAATTATATTCCTGTTGTTTAAATCGGCCGAAAACGGTCATCCGTTCTGCACGAGTACTGAGTTGTATCAATATAATAAGACCAGAATCGATTAATTAACTACAAACGGACGAAAACCAGGGCCAAGTTAACGTGACTATATTATAGAATGTATCTGTTTACCATTCTACTGACGAGGTGATTACTGTAATCTTTTGAATTATGAAGTAAGCTCCTTATAAAGGGCACTGTAAACAGGTAATAAGAGTGGGGTATGAGAAATATATATATATATAGATATATATATATATATATATATAATGTTGACAAAAATAAGTATCATTTGTAGATAAAAAATATGCATCTTTGAGGCTGATCGAGAAATTATAGTAATTTGGGGATAGTTGTGGATGAAAATTATAAACAGACTCCTGATAAGAGGGTGTACACACACACACACACACACACACAGAACCTTAGCGAGACTAGTAGCTTCGATGGGAATGTAGTAATCAGCGAGGAAGTTGGCCTGTATTTGGTAGAAGATTGTAGTTGTCAGTGACTCTCTCTCTCTCTCTCTCTCTCTCTCTCTCTCATGCTACACAATACAGTGCAGGAGGGTGATGGGAGGTGGGTGAGTCGGGAGAACTGGGGTTCAACACGACGGTACAACTGTCTCTTGATGTCAGGACACTAAAATATCATACCATACTAAATAATAGCTAGTGACATATATGCTGTTAATATGTACAGTAATATAGACGCTTGAGGAAAGTCGTGCCTAAGCTCGAGGAAGTTAGAGGAAACAGCTGTGCAGATTCTGGCTAGGGAATTTCGCACACAGCACATCTGACGTCATGCAAAGCCACACCACACACCTGATGGAATGTTCCTCACACACGTGCCCACACACATGACCCAGCCAGTCATATACAGGGGAAATTGGAGAGACAGGGCAGAAGGGGTTAGGACGCGATAGGAGAGAGGAAAGGCATGGTGGAAATGGCAGGAGTAGAGGTCACGGTGTTGGCTAGCATAAACCGCTCTCACCTTAGTACTGCTTCTGTCAAGATAACTTCCTCTTGAGAATAAAACTGCAATCAAACCCCAGACTCATCCTTATGTTTGTCCTGCCATCCACGACAAAACCAATTTGAAAATTCTCTCCTCTTACAACCCCTACAATCTAACATTTTTGGAAACGCCTCAGCTACGGCTACGAGCTTATAACGCCTATCCCTGATTGAAATGAATGATGGAGGAAAAAGGAATAAAGGAAAACGAATACAAGTGATGAGAGGATGAGAGAAGAAAGAACTCTGAAACAAAGAGAAATGGGATATAAAAGAGAAGAGAGAGAGAGAGAAAAAAGGGAAGAATAATGCACTGAGGGATATAAATAAAACAACAATGAAACGACGAAATGGGAAAAGAAAAGAAAATAGTGGAGGAAAGAGAAGACGGAGGGTAAGTGGAATGGGATAAATCGAATGAATTATTGAAATGATAAGTACTGAAGAAAATATGAAATAAGAGAAAGTGGTATTAGCAACAAGATAAACAGAAGAATATGGGAGGGAAAGTAGAATGGAGAGGCGAATATAAAACGAAATAAAAAGGCAAAAAGGGAAAAGGAAAAAAGAATGAAGTAAGAAAAGACGATTACGGATATAGGAAAGAGAGAGAGAGGGGGGGGGGGAACTGGGAAGCATGTAGGATAACGGAGGACGAATGATAAAATTTGGCATGATTATGGAATGGGAATGATATGAGAGTGCTCCAAAGAGGACGAAGAAAAAGTGCAAATATGAAAATGAAGGAAAACAGATTTATGAGTGAATTTATTGCAATTCTCCTGAAAGGAATTAGGGAAAGGCGACTATGAATATGAAAATGGTTGTAAAATGTATGCAGCATGTCATATGAGAAAGCAAGAGGTAAAGTCTATTGAAGCGAAAAGACAGAAAATAATATTAAACAGAGGTAAGAGAATTATGATATAAAATGAAGTGTGTTAAAATGGAGAAATATGTTACAGTAGAAGGTATTAGTTCTTCACCGTGTACTGTGGAGATCAACTGTATTTTTACATTATTCCTTTTCTTCTTCTTCTTTTACTTTTTCTTCTTCCTAGTCTTCTCCTGTAAGCGAGAGGATGTTTGTTGCTTATCCATCATGAATCGGACAAGAATGGACTTCATGAGTCGGCAGAAACCAGCTGAATTCTTGCCAATTCTGCTGGAGAGACAGTTCAATGTGTAAACAATGTAGTCGTGACACTGGGCAACAAACACAAAAGAAACTCTACCTCTCCCCTGAAAAATTGTATGAGAGTTAGAGATCAACTACACTCGATGGGTGTAACATCTAAGCTCCCAGTAATGCAGCCAGTAGCAATATAGAGTCATCAAGATCAACCTGGAGTCTTGATGGTAAATCTATGGGTCCACACCTCACATTGTGGAGGCAGTGAGGTCAGATCCAGTAGCCTGTAAACCGCCTGTCTGCCATCTGTCGTCAACCCAGTCTGTCAGAGAACCTGTCATCCAGCCTGTCGCCAAAAGCCTGTCTGTCGCCAAACCTTCATCCCGACGACGTTTCTGCTTACTGTCAAACCCCCAATGACCCAGTGACCTGCAAGACACCCTCTTCACCTCTCACCAGCTATCATTACCATCTCACACCACGGCTGGTGCCATATGGTATATAAATAAGTGATGGGTGAGAACCATTCAGTAAAAACTTTCTGTTATTATCTCCGGACCAATACTGGTAAAAAATAAAAAAAAATCTGAGGCAAGCATGTGAATAGGTGTTTTTGACTAATTTTGATATGCTTAATTCATATTTCTAAACAGTTTTGCTCTATCACCTCTAGTTTTTTTTTTTTTTTTTTTTTTGCTTTCACATATCCCTTTTTTTATTATAATGCATATATTTATAATATAATGAGTTTATCTCATATATTAAAATGGCATATTACAGAACGAAAGAAAACCGACACAGAACACTGACAGAGCTAAATATTAATATTACTTGGATATAAGCATATATACACACCATAGTACTACAGACAGTCAGAAGTGAGTTTTTTTTTTTTTTTGACAGTCTGGTGTACTTTGCCTTCGGGATGTCGCGCAGGAGCATCCAGTAGAAGCCCTCCATCATGCTGGGGTTCCACTTGCCTTGGTAGTTGCTCTCCATCTTAGTAATATTTTGGTGGAACCTTTTCCCACGTTCGTCGCTTACTCCTCCGAGGTTCTGGGGGAAGAAGTTGAAGTGGGAGTGGAGAAGGTGAATCTTGAGAGACATTAGGCACCCCATATCCTGATAAGCCTGCAACAACTTCTCGACATGCTCTTGGTAATCTAGTGCCCGTGTGTTACCAAGGAAGCCATGGCAGACTACCTTAAATGCTTCCCATGCTCTCAGTTCCTTCAAGGTGAGCTTCTTCTCGAATACCTCATCCTTCAGCATCTCCCGGATCTGAGGTCCGACGAAGATGCCGTCCTTGAGCTTAGCAGAACTGAGAGCTGGGAACAGAGTGAACAGGTGTTGGAAGGCAGCGCCATCCTTGTCCATGGCTTTCACAAAATTCTTCATAAGGCCAAGCTTGATACGATGGGGGAAGAAGCACCTTGTTCATGTCCACCGGAGATTTTCTTGGACACTGTATTTCCCAGGCACGAAAGTGCTCCTAGACCCCCAGACCTTCTGCTTGTAGTGCTTGGACACAGCCCAACTGTCCCAGAGACAGAGAAAGCAGCAGTATTTCTTGAGGCCCGCCTGCATACCCATAAGGAGCCCAGTGACCTTGAGGTCCCCACAGAGGCTCCGCTGGTGCTGTTGGTACTTGACAGCTTCCAGAATGAGCTCTAAATTGTCATATGACTCCTTCAAATGAACTGAGTGGCCAATGGGAATGCTGGGGTATTTATTCCCATTGTGCAGGAGCACAGTCAGACTTCGCTTGGAAGAGCCTATGAAAAGACGCCAATCTGAGGGATTGTGTGGGAAGCCAAGGGAGGTGAACAGGCCAGAGACATCTGTGCAGTAGCACAACCTGTTTTCCATGACGAAGAATGAAGTGGGCTCCTTGCTCCGTGTCCTGAAACTGCAGATCCTTACATCTGCCTTGACCAGGTTCCACTGCTTCAGCCTGGATGCCAGGAGCTCTGACTGCTGCTTAGATAGGTACAAATCACAGGCAAGGTCATTCAGGTCTTCCTGGGTGATCCAGTGGGGCTCACTGCCACTTGCTCCATAAACAGAGACATTGTCATCAGAAGAAACCGACTTGGCAAAATTCTCTTCTGAGGACATTTCCTCATCTGATGAAGGAAGAAGATCCATATCTGTTGGGGGTCTAGGGACAGGGAGATCATCTGAGTGGGGAACAGGTCTCGTAGCTGAGGGAAAGTTGGGATACTTGATTTTTTTTTTCTGGAAGAAGCATTGAAACCAGTAATATTTGTTAGACAAAAGTAACAATCATCTGCATGGCATCGTAGTTCTCTCCAGATCATTGGAACAGCAAAGTTGAAGGCTGCTTTCTTACCACTAAACCATGCAGTTAGACCATTGTAACAGGGCTTACAACAGATGTGTGGGGCCCAGGGTTTGTCCTGATCTCTAATTTTACAGTCCAAATAATGAAAGTAAGCAGTTCTCAGGAGGGTAGTAATTGTTCGGCGCTGTGTAACCGTCGTGAAATCGCCACATACGTAGCAGAATGAATCAGCTTTGTTGACGCATCCGCGGTGTTTTGAAGTGCCTGAAGCCATTGTAGAGATATGTAACAGCTGAAAAACCAAATAAACAATTACCATATATACTGTTACGTGAACTGTCACAAAATCATAATATAAACCTGTATGTAACGTATAATATGGTTGTATTTACAAATGCCGAATTGGCGTAGAACAATACACAAAGGGGCAGCGAGCGCCATTCACTCAAGAAAAAAATTTACCAAACGTTTATACTGTTCTCTTATTTTCTGACGTATATTTTTTTGTGGTACATTATTCATTTTACTATCAAATTGTGCGCAAATGATTCTTCTACTATTAATTTAAAAAAAAAAGCTACTTTATATCAAAGTATCATCTTACTGGATGATTGTAGAGCAGCATTAACTACCCCTTCTCACCGCCAGTAAGCTACTGGCATTCCCAACCGCACAATGCACATGTTTGACCTTGTTGTGGCGCGCGTTTTGAACCAAGTTCCAAGAAAATAGGACGGTAAATGGATTTTTGACGAATATTTTGGGTTTAGGCCTATATGTATACATGTACATACATGTATACACGTGTATCTCAAAAACTAGTGGTGACGCGTGAAAACGGATTTCGAATCTGAAATCAGCATCCCAGAATTAGGTTAGAACACCTAATTCCATGCTTGCCTCGAATTTTTTGTAAATCAGTACCGGTAATAAATTATACATTTTTCTCTCTCTCTTTCTCGTCTCTTATGCGATTAAATTACCGCACTTAAAACAACTTCCCCAGGGTATTGTACATACTCTCAATTTTCTTTTACTATTTCATTCATATGAACACTTCATTTTTAAATATTATTTACATAAAAACCCTTCTTTGTTACCTGTTTTTGTATATAATGTTTTCTTTCAGTAAAAAAAAAAAAAAAAATCTTCATTATTCACTTGCTTAATATTTTCCTGGTACTTATATTTTTTCTCTCCAATTCATTTCTGAATGTCATTTCCTTACTTTAAGACGATTAACTTAAATGAAGTTGATTCACATACTTCCGGAAATGAAATAAAACTGACCAAGACTAAAACCTTACACAATAATCTTACTTATTTCAGAAACACTAAGACTTGTCCGCGACAAACAGTTCAGTCTGCTGATTTCCTTTCATATCATACCCCAATACATCACACATTTCTCAGTTACCCTCTACTTCTACTTTTTAAAATATGGCAATCCCCGCTTCCCCTATCCCCCCCTCCAAAAAAAAGGAAAATGCATTGCGTCCCAAATATGCTGTAATGAATCCTGCAATTAGCGTGTATGACTTCATTGGTGATGTCCCGTATGCAGCTACAAACAAAGGACTTACAAAAGACTGTACGGCAGTAAAATCGCCCATATTCAGAGCCGAATAAATGCTGGCTTCTCCCGACCGGGATCACTCATTCGGTGTTGGTCGTCTGCGAAGTTTACTGCCTTTGGAACAAATTCGAAGAATTTTTTTGTAGCCAAACGAAAGCAGGATGTTTGATGAGCATTTTCAGATTATTGCAAAGTATGAGACAGGAAAAATTCCTTCCTTCCAAACAGAATACCTGTTAGAAGCGGCAGAGGTTTCAGCGGCAACAGGAACGGAAATCTCAAAGGCATTACGAAAGGGTCCATGAGCGGAAACTGATGATAAGGGAAAAACCACTCCAACACTAAATAATGTTGCAATGTTATTTGGCTAAAGATGAGTCAGATGCAGCTTTAGAGATTCAGTTTTCTCTAAGGGATGACATAACCATGTTAGCTATACAGGTAGAAGAGAAACTCTGTATCATACTTTCTTAAACTGTAGCCTGCACACACTTAAACCAATTACTAGCTCAGCACTACAGTCCTTTCAGTCACAAGGTAAAGGACACGTTCCATGTCCACCCACCAGACAAAATGTCACACCACGTTCACAAGCCATATCACATGCAAGACCTGCATTGCAAAGCAGTGTCTCTCAAAACCAAGCCTGATCTACAGGCAGAACTAAGACTATTTGTTGGTGCTGTAAACAAACAGGTCGTCGTGAAGTTCACTGTTATAAGAGACTAGGAGATGAACGAGGACATAGGCGTGATAGTGGATCACCTTCACGATCATTCAGGAATAAGTACTGTGTAGGACTACATAATAAATAGATAGATAGAGAGAGATAGAAGCAGGGAGTCAGATGATGAGAGGTGTTGTGTCTGCGAGAATCGAGCAGGGCTAAACATGCTTACACTGAGGAAAGCTGACGACAGCGGCCAGTAAGGAGATGATGCAATTAGCTGTCAGCAGTCCTCTCGTGAACAAAGACCTAGTCCATCCACGAGGAACACACGTGACACACCCCTGCTACACCAGAATTTAGGAAAGAGAGCTCAGACGGAGATTAGCCACAGAAGAGGCAACAGAGAAGGGGACAAGCGAGCCTAGAGACAGGTCACGGGAGAAGGGCTTAGCGATTTGAGAGAGAGAGACAGATAGCGAGACAGGGAGGTAGCTACCCGGGACTTATACTCGTTCCGTGTGAGAGACTTGTTAATATTTCCAAGACAAATGTCATACATGACATTTGGTAGCAGCGAACGTATACGAACCTCGTCTACGAATCAACATTAAATTCCTACAAAATATCAAGATTGAAAACAAGAATATCTGTCTCTCAACCAACAACACAACCGGCTCCTGACGCTTCTCTCCATCCAGCCCCCTCCGTCTCCCAGATCATCATGCTGATGCAGAGGTCAAGAGATCACACGACGCCTTGCAAGTAGTTTAACAAAATATTGATACAATATTACAATTTCTACGACGAATCAGCGAACTACAACCATCTACAATCAACTACAATTAACAACTCTACGTCGTCTGTATAATCTTCTACACGCACCTACAAGAAGCGGCAGTCTTCATCCTACAACGAGTAAATCACAAGAAAAAAGGACCAAGAATACATCAAGAAAGAAAGAAAACAAACAAACAAACGAAGAGAGAGAGACGACTCACAACTCATAACCACCAGACCTCACCCTCCTCTCTCTGCTACATCCACCCAACCCCCACCGCTTACGCAGATGGGAAGAGGTCAAGACACGCAGCAAAACACCAAGTCCATATTCACAACTCATCTTACTCACGCGTCTTCACTCAAGTTACTCATCGCTACTCATTCACTCACCACAGCTACCAGTGTGGGAAGCCGACGTCACCATGTGCTGAGACGACAGCACGCCAATCAACCCGCGAAGGACAACGCTATCACCACGTGCAACACCACTCACACCATTTCCCACCACGGTAAAAATTAGTGAGTTACATAGTTACTTCATTCATACAATACACAGTGATAGACAATAAGCTTCTGCACAAACATATAAAACGTGTTGTATAGTTACAGCTTAAATACACATACCTACTTCAATTATCTTCATAATTCAATCATTAAATACTTGCACCAACAATACATATTCTACACTGTATATATTCATTCATTTATTATAACATTTATTTACTGTCAACGAGTGTTACCATTTATACCTACATAAAATACGTGTTTCATATATACAACTATACATTAGTACATCTACAAGTGATAAAGAAAATATACCATCACAGTTACTCAGTGAGCGATTAAAAGAACTGTATTAAATATTTATTAATTAAAGCTACCTAGTGGAAACATATAAATTAAGTTACAAGGTAAACTAGAGAAAAAAAAAATGGCCAACACAAATGCCGTTAGCAAGAGTGAACATCTTCAACACAATCGTGAAGACAATGATTTCCACACAGTGCTGACACACATATTACTCACGATAGGTACAGGTGAACAATTGGTCAGTGTGTATAGTTAATACTGTATATAGTGTATATATTTTTTATATAAAATAACAAAATATGGGACTATATAATATCATTTTATAATCTCTGTGCAATATAAACTAAACTTTAAAAAAGTATCCCAAGGAAATTAGCCAGTAATTATGTAACCATGAACAACATGGAAAAAAGCGTACACAAGCAAAGAGAAACAAACTATAGAAAATCAATACAAAAAAAAAAAAAAAGAAAGAAAGAAAAGTAAGAAAGAAAAAAGAGAAATAGAGTAAGATCACATAACAAAAAAATGAAAATAAGTGTAAGTGTTACTACATATGCCAAAATACCACATAAACTACAAACAAAAAAGCAAATTGTTGTCTCCACAAACAAGTGGCATGACACGTCATCACTATCATCGACCGCAGCATATGTTAGGACTGCAGTTATTACAATTATGTTACTCCATATTATAATTATGTAACTACAAACAATATGTACCAATTTATGTGACAGTTGCATTAACAAGATGTAACTTTTATGTAACTTTAACTACAATTATGTAACTACAAACGATATGTAACAATTATGTAACGACAAACGATTGCATTATGTTACACTAACTACAATTATGTAACTACAAACGATATGTAACAATTATGTAACGACAAACGATTGCATTATGTTACACTAACTACAATTATGTACCTACAAACGATATGTAACAATTATGTAACGACAAACGATTGCATTATGTTACACTTTGCCAATTATGTAACAGTTGCATTAACAAGATGTAACTTTTATGTAACTTTAACTACAATTATGTACCTACAAACGATATGTAACAATTATGTAACGACAAAACAGTTGCATTAACAAGATGTAACTTTTATGTAACCTTAACTACAATTATGTAACTACAAACAATACTACAAACAATATGTACCATTATGTAACAGTTGCATTAACAAGATGTAACTTTATGTAACTTTAACTACAGTTATAAGGCCAAGACACTTATGTAATAGTTGCATTAACAAAATGTAACTACAATTATAAGGCCAACACAATTATGCATTAACACAATATAAGTCATACAACTATAGCACAATTCTGTTTTACCAGTATCATCATACAAGTTAGGTGAAATATTAGACATTACTAAAGTGATAACTCAAATATGTAATGTATAACCTAGCAGTATTACCATTGCACAATTATATGCGTACGTCTGTTGTACATGCACGTCTTACAAAGTGTTATACAATAACCATTGCATTTATTCAAATATGTATACAACTTATTTAAAATGTAATATTACTGAATAATCACTATTTACTATGAATAATATATGTATACAATATTCATACAATTATGTTACTTTACAATATTATGTATTTCACTTAATTAGCTTATAAGTTCATTATAATGTGTATGTAGTATGTATTAATATATTATAACTATTAAATGTCGATGGTACGCCATTTTCGCGCGACCGAGCAGATGTAGGACTACATAATAAATAGATAGATAGAGAGAGATAGAAGCAGGGAGTCAGATGATGAGAGGTGTTGTGTCTGCGAGAATCGAGCAGGGCTAAACATGCTTACACTGAGGAAAGCTGACGACAGCGGCCAGTAAGGAGATGATGCAGTTAGCTGTCAGCAGTCCTCTCGTGAACAAAGACCTAGTCCATCCACGAGGAACACACGTGACACACCCCTGCTACACCAGAATTTAGGAAAGAGAGCTCAGACAGAGATTAGCCACAGAAGAGGCAACAGAGAAGGCGACAAGCGAGCCTAGAGACAGGTCACGGGAGAAGGGCTTAGCGATTTGAGTGAGAGAGACAGATAGCGAGACAGGGAGGTAGCTACCCGGGACTTATACTCGTTCCGTGTGAGAGACTTGTTAATATTTCCAAGACAAATGTCATACATGACACTGTACAATCAGGAATAAGTACGGTACATATCATAAAAGCCTTTATCATTCCACTAGCGAATGCCGTGCCCTTGCCAATACACAGCAGAAGGAAAACACACGCCAGAACCAACAGAATCCGCCATAACGATACAAAACTCTGAGGTCCCCATACGCCAGATTGGTCCCCTGGCTCACTTAAGTGTAGTTATCTAATGAAATTGTGAAGGAGTCCCTACATCATTATATTATGGACTCTGGGTCTATGGTGAAACTAGAATCTGAGTCCTCCCTAAACAGTGTTGAAGGAAGGATCAAACAGGTTTGGAGCCTTGAGCTGTCTGACATTCGTCTCTGTGGTGTTTACTGCTCAGAATTTTATGTGAAGGGCAAGGTAACTCATGAAACACAACTCTATGACTTAACAAAGTCTTTCACAGCTGAATTTTATGCCCTACTCAAACTCCGGTTTCCTGCAGATGTTTTGATTGGTATTGACACCATGGCTCAACATTCTGTTGAACTGATACCTGCTTGTGGTATTACAGTATTATAGTAAAGGGACTTCATGTATCAGGCATGAATTGCCGACACCCTGTCCTTTCACAGGTAAATTCGATCACACAGTCTACTGTAACTCCACAGCCACCAATAGAGAGTAATGAGGATATTTTAGTAGCAGTATCTCATGACACCTTTAACAGTGACACAATGGTTGACTCATCTAGGTCTCATTTAATTATCTCAAATAGTCTGGCTGACATTTTGCAACAACCAGACATGAAACGAGCAGTGACAAAATGGTGCACAATTTTGTTGCCTCACGAATTCACGAAAGTCTCTGTCCGTGTTGTAGGTGCAAAAGGAGTGAATGTATTAACGGTACCTGAGACGTGTTGTGTGAATGGTTTAACATACGAGTCAGCATTGTGTTCGTTTTGGAGATAATTTGTGTTATTGTTACTATCAAATGTTACAAATGACCCACTTAATCTTAAAAGCGGTACACAGATTTGCGATTTCCTTGTGAACTCATCGACCGTAAAGGTGTGCCAGGACATACCATTAACTTACTGCTAAGGATGATGATAATTTGCCTGGTATAGATACCATTAAAAATTCTACGGATTCTGCTACGACTCCTTCAGCTGATCTCACCTTTCAAGTAAATCCGGGCGACTTCTCTCTCTCTCTCTCTCTCTCTCTCTCTCTCTCTCTCTCTCTCTCTCTCTCTCTCTCTCTCTCTCTCTCTCTCTCACTCTCTCTCTCTCTCTATGTAAAGAACAATTTATTAAGCTTTCACAGTCTCATAGAGATGTTGTTGCCTCATCTGGTGAACCTATGAAGGAGACAAGTTTGATTATGTACATTTATTTGATTCCCGGTACTCAACCACTTTATGTCCCGGCATATAGATTACCCTATAGCTTAGGAAAAGAATCTGACGAGATATTACGGGGATATGCTACATCAGGACATCACTGAACACTCCGTCAGTCCGTAAGTCAGCTTTTCCTTGTCCCCAAGAAGGAATGTGAATGTACACCCGTAGTTGACTGTCGTAAAGTAAACTGTCAGGGTACCCGATCAATTCCCATTACCAGTCTTAACAGATTAACTGGAATCACTTGGCTAGAATAACATTGTTTTCACTTCCCTCGACTTACTCAGTGGCTACTGGCAAGGAGAAATGGAAGAGTTGTCTCCCCTTAAGCACACTGTTCAAAGTAGCTCTAGCGCTTTGACCCATACTATAAATTCAGTTGCCATATCAGTGAGGAAGATGTGCCCACCTTGTAATGGCAGCTGGAGGGTAAAAAAAATAAAATAAAATCAGTTAACTTATCCTCTGATAACCTAACCTTATATCGCAGTTCAAGCACAACTGCAGTCACATGCGAGTTATTGTAAACAAAAAATGTAAATTCATGCTTTACCAAAATATGGAGAGGTAAGGGAGGAGTGTATGCAAAATACCGCTGTAATATAGCTACATCAGGAATATCGCTGAAACTTTGGCGAAATCAGAAGAAAATAACCATATTTCTATTTCCATCGGGAAGAGTTTCAATTTACATCCATTAAAGCTGGGCTGGCAAGACGTCATGATATGAAGGCATCCTGTACGTCCAGTCACAAATACACCAACGGTCAGATCTGTGCTGAAACAAGGATTTTCTCAGCAAGGACAAAGCAAACATTTTCATGCCTTGTTCATCCAGCACACACTAAGCTACTGTACATCGCGAGAGGGGTAGGAAGCCAGAAGTAATGGACCCAGGGTGAACTGGGATCGTCCACATATTTCTGCTTTATTTATCAGATCCGGTGGTGAGCCTGCTCCTGTCCGTGCTGTATTTTCCAATACAACTGTATGTATTTTTTTTCTTTTTTGTTTCTATACTTTCGAGTCCTCCTTTTCGTGTCCAAGATGAGAACAGATGTTTTTTCTGTAATATAAAACGCTGTCAGAAGCATAGGTTACCATTAACCGTTCAGGACAACGACTAACCTTAGGCCTGTACGGTCAGAAAGGGTTAATATGATACTGGTTATCACATTTTATGGTAATGCATAATGAAAATACTCCAGCCTTTCCTACTTTATCAATCATCCCTCTTGCTGAGACCAAATATTGTAAAGGTAACTTCACCTCGTTACTCTCTCCCTCTCTCTTTCCTCCCCTCCTCACCAGCTGTCTTAATTAAAGTCAGGTTCTGATGTTGACCTCTTCATTGACGGAGGGAAAAACGTAGCAGCTTAAGTAGGGTGAGGGTCGGCGTGTGTGTGTGTGTGTGTGTGTGTGTGTGTGTGTGTGTGTGTAGCAGAGATGAGTCTTTCTCTCTCTCTCTCTCTCTCACTCTAGGTTAGCGATAACTGGAGACTAAAACGATGAAGTAAATGAAGTATAACAAATCCCATATTCTTAGTTGACTACAAGGAGAGGTCCGGAGATGGAGAATAGTAAGAGAAAACAGAGTTAAATGAAGGAGAATTGGAGGCAAAATACCAAGGAGGGATGATGGTATGATGAGAGAGTTATAAAGATACAAATATCACACAGACCCAACGATCCCAGTGAGGTGGTCAGGCGTTAATGTTAGTGGATACATACAGTAGTGTTACTCTGTTCATACAAGCACCAGGATAGGTCACTACTGGAACACACAAGCAAACCAGACACAGAGATAAATGGATACATTTGTCCATCCATCCACACATACACAATCGGTAGAGAGGTGCCCCGCAGTCCTAATGGACCAAGGTTTGAATCCCGGCTGGGGCAAGGAACAGTTTAAGAATTTGAATTTCATTAACACAGACTCTACTGATCTAGCCGACTTGTTGTAAAGTTGCCCCTGCTACTACCAATACACAAGTGCTGTATGAGGCAGCCATGACATGTACTCGTATTCAAAATGGACGGTGGGTGTTGGCGCCGACGTTGTGACATGTGGAGCTGTGTTGTATGTAGGAGGACTACTGGGCCTTGAGAAAGGGTTTTAAAGCCTATGCCCAGAGTCGGACACACAACAAAATATACACACAAATACAGTACATACAGTCATGCATGTATACATGCATGAGAGAGAGAGAGAGAGAGAGAGAGAGAGAGAGAGAGAGAGAGAGAGAGAGAGATTCAGATTCAGATTTTTTATTATCCACCAAAGTGGTTATTACACAAATTACAATGAATATTCAGTAATTACAATAGGTACACGAATTACAATACTTACAGATGCATAAGTCTCCTACAATTATTATATGTGGTAATATAAAATTTGATCAATTGTTTACCACTAAACCTCAAAGGTAAAAAGTTAAAATAAAAGAGACACACATACACATACACAAAAACGTAAAAATAAAATAAAATAAAATAAAGTAAGATAAAAGTATAAAGTAAAAGAGACATACTAGAGAGTAAATTTTTTAAAAAGATGACAATAAAAACCTAAGTCTAACTTAAACATTATTTGTTAGCAGAAATTCCTTAAGTCTAGCTTTAAAAGTGTTAAGAGAGGGCGCGTGTGTGAGGGAGGGCGGGAGGGCGTTCCACAGCTTGACTCCAAGTACAGCAGTGCGCCTGTCTCCACTGTGTGTCTTAGTGCGCGGCACATACAAGCTGTGCCTCTGTCTGGTGATGCTGCTGGTGACAGCTTGTGTACTGCTTAATGGTAAAAACCAGTCTGGATAAAATCCTCGTAAAACTTTAAAAATAGTTACACCTACGTCAAATACATGTTTCTGCTTTAATCTTAGCCATTTCAGTTCCTTGAAAGATGGAGATATATGGTTATATTTCTTTACTCCTCCCACTGCTACCCTTGCTGCAAAATTTTGCAATTTCTGCACACTAGATATTACCGTGTCACTTGTAGTCCCCCATATGCTAATGCAATACTCAATTAAGCTTAGAACGAGTGTCTGTACAACAATGACTCTGGTTTGTTTATCTAAGCTGTCACCTATTCTACTGATATACATTAAAATACCCATAGCTTTTTTATTTAACTCATTAATGTGGCCGTCAAAAAGCATAAAACGGTCAATATAGACTCCTAAGTTTTTCACATGTTTGCTTGGGTATATGATGTTCCCATTAAAATTTATCGTTGTGTTTGGTGGAATGTTAGATAACAGCTGACGAGTTCCTATAAAAATACATTGAGTTTTAGAGGAGTTGAACATCAAACCATTCTTTAGAAAATAATCTCGACATTTAACATGAGTGTCCTCAGTGTCTTTAATGATTTGATTAAGATCTTCTATAGTTCCCGAGTGCAAAAATTGTGTATCATCAGCATATTGTATCATGAAACAGTCAACGTGTGCATGTAAGTCATTTACATAGATGCCAAATAAAATTGGACCAAGGATCGAGCCTTGTGGGACCCCATAGCTAATAATTTTCTTTTTAGATATGTTGTTTTCGAGACGAACTGACATACTTCTATTCTTCAAATAATTATCGAACCAAAAGCAATCAATATTTAATAAAGAGCATTTATTTAGAAGGATATTATGGTTAACAGTATCAAATGCCTTGGAGAGGTCACACAAAGTTAACAAGGATACTTTCTTGTTGTCCATATTTTCATATAATTTATCTGTGACGGTAGTAAGGGCCGTCTCAGTAGATAATTTGGGTCGAAAGCCATGTTGACTCTTAGACAATAAATTGTTGGATTCTAAGTAAAATGACAGCTGTTTAGCAACAATTTTTTCCAGTACTTTAGATATGATGGGTAGTATAGATACGGGTCTATATTTATTCACACTGTCAGTCACCATTTTTGTATATCGGGACAACCAGTGCGTGCTTCCAGGTCTCAGGGAACACTCCCGTCACCAAGGATGTGTTGACTATACACGTGAGGAAAGGAACTATGACACATAGCGCGTCCCGGAGAAACAGTAACCCTATACCATCAGAGCCAACAGAGCTGGTTGCATTAAGATCTTTGACTGTTAATATAACGGTGTTAGTATCTACTGGTTCTGGTCTAAAAGAAGAGACAATATTGATATTAGAGTGAGGTAGTTGGACGACAGATTTACCTTCATTAGTTAGTTCTTTCTGTGAGCGTTTAAAAGTGGATTCTCCAACACTAGAAAAGAAATTATTGAACTCTTCGGCTTTCTCACTTAAATTATCAAAATTATAGGCATTGTGTTTATTTTTCTGACTAGGGATAATTTCTTTAATGACGTTCCATGTGGCCGAAGTGTTCCTTTTACTGTCTTTAAGACGGTCGTGGTAGTGATCTGTCCTAGTTTTATTAATTAGTTGCTTTACCTGTTTCTTGGCTATCTTGTAACGTTCCCGTAACCGTGAATTACTTGTGTCGATTTTAAGCTCTCTTTGTAAGTTATTACGTTCCTCCATTGCCTCACGGATATCGTCATTCATCCATGGTGTTGGTTTTCCTTTCACTGCTCTAGTTACAAAAGGGGCACACATATTAAGACAATTAATAAAAACGTCATTAAAAATGTCTACTTGTTTGTTGACATTGTCAGTTAAAAATATATCATTCATATTATGAACATTGTCAAGGAGGAGCGAGCAGAAAGTGTCTTTATCATAGTTCTTCAAATTACGAAAAGTTTTACCACAGGCAGTTTTCTAGGTTTTCTTACATTTAAAACAACAGATACTAGATCATGGTCAGCTATGACTTGAGGAACTACATCTTGTGATAGAATGACGTCAGGTTTATTAGTTATTATAAGGTCTAGTAATGTAGCTGATGTTGATGTTGTTCTTGTGGGTTGATCTATTATTTGTGTCAACTTGTTATTTTTTATTATCTTACTGATTTTATTGCCCGTTGTCATTATGTCATCATTAAAATCACCTAGGATAAAGACACTTTTGTCACGCAAACATACCATCCTAAAAACGTCTTGAATGTAGTCAAATGATGTGGCTAAAGCCTTAGGATGTCTATATACACAACCAATGATGATGGCCGGCCACTTCCTACACTGTATCTTTACCCATACATCCTCCACGCCTGTCGGCCTTGGCACATCTAGGTTAATGACAGAGGGATTGAGGGTACTATGGACATATGTGCATACCCCGGCTCCTCGACCATTGTCGCATCTAAAAATCTTGTAATTAGGAATTTCTACACAGCCGTCTGGGGTGTTTGCTTGAAGCCATGTTTCACTTATACATAAAACATCGATTTTTCTATCTATTGTCAATAACTTCACCTCGTCGAAACTCGATATCAGTGATTGTGCATTTATGTGTTCAACAGTTAGCAAATCCTTTTTAACTCCTTTATTTCAACAACGGCAGATGCTTCTTCGCCATCATCCTACGCCCTATACTGTTGACATAAGCGGCTCTTATGAACTAAACGTTGACAGTTGCCACATAAGAGTTTGTGGTCAAACCTACAATTTCTTTGAATATGATTGAATTCGCCGCAATTGTAACACCCTGTTTTATGTCTCTCACTAGCATATCTATTTCTTTCCTTTCTGTAACCATACGAGTTATCACTGTGCATTTTCTGCGTTTCAAACACCGGGGTACTCTCACTAGCATATCTATTTCTTTCCCTTCTGTAACCATGCGAGTTATCACTATACAGAGAGAGAGAGAGAGAATAGTGTGATGACAACATTTGGGTAATGATGTCAGGATAATGACAGGGAGGGAGCTGGGTCGAAAGGCAGCTCACATTATGACTTTTCTCTTGATTTTCACGACGTCTGTTTACAGTTTAAACGTATTATACTGTATATAATAATGTATGAAATATGATGACAAAAAGAGTGGTCATTGATTTCACTATTTAACTCATCATTACATATTGGTGCATTTAGAAATCATACCAAGATTTTTTTGCGAGGACTCGCACCGTCCATTCACTTAATACAGTGCAACCTTGACGTGACGCTAATCTTAGTACCGAATCAAATGCACTGGTAGACTTGACTAGCCTTTACGACCTTGTGTGGTAATCGCATAACCAGTAAAAAATTTTGACTGGTCACCCTAGTTCTCCAGTGTGAGAAGAAAATACGGTAGCTTTTCCCCGGGATTCGTATGCCCCTGATGGGGCAGTAGAGGGTTGGATGGTGGACAGACAGACTGCGCAATAGGAAATGACTAAATAAAGAGCCTTTGCTTATTATACAGAGCATTCTAGTGTACTTAGAGAGTTTACAAGTACACCCATGCACCAAAGTTTCTGTAACCCCCCCCCCCCACATCTCGGTGGAAGGAAGTCGAAGTCAGGGATAGAGAGAGGGCAGGGGAAGGAACAATCGTGAGTGGTAGTTGGTACCGAGCTACGAGGCGGATGGTGAGGAACTTACTGAACTTGGATTCGAAACACTTCCATGCTATTCACCTGCAAAATATTATGCATTCGTAACATACACGGTATGTATTATAACATAGACTACTATGTTGTCATGGAGTCCTGGGATACGTGGTCCAGACACAACCCATCTGTTTCTGATCCTTATCATGCAAATGAAGCATCGCGCCAGTTTCATCGCAGTCTGTATCAAGGAGGCTAACAATAGACAAGGTGAAGTTCATGCTGTTTTTTTGTTTTTGTTTTTTGATATGGTGACTGATCCTTCTTCCTTTATAAAATGGAACCCGGTAATGGTGTAGTCAATTTGGTAGATAATTATGTAATGTGTTGCCATAAACTGTTATAATGCATTGTTGTTCTTAATGTCAAATTATTATAATCATAATGTTAATCCTTCATTACCATCACAGATTCTACATTTCATTCTTGGTGTCACCCACGATTGTATATAACCATATATTGTTCAACTGGTGTGAGGTTGAATGGTATTTGGTCTTTTTAGAACAATGGCGTCTCTTATGTTTCATTTCTGCTACCGCTTAGAGACTTTGTTTAGGTTCTGTCGTTCGGTCGTGTAAACATAATAATAACTGAAGTAATATTCAGAACACTTTCAATACAAAGACCCCTCTTCTACGGTATATATGAGTTTTTGGCAGTAGCAAGGGTTAGCCGGAATTATTTCGTCGTAAGCAACTTTATTAAGATTGCTTTTATTCGATTTTTTTTTTTTTAATCTGCAAACAAATGATGAATGAATGAATGAACAAAGATACGCCACTCCTTAAATGATTAAAAATGTCTGCCGGTAACAACAATAACATGGTAAAGATTTATGTTGTCATCAAAGGGTTACGGTCTCTTCTATACAAATACAGAATGCAACTTCTTCACCCAGAATTATTAAAAGAGTGTCATTCAGTACAAACGCAAAACATAAGTGTTGCTCAGCTGACCAGCTGTCTTGGACACAACAGCTGCTCACTAATTGTATGGAGAAGTCTTAAAGCCTAATATTTGACCCTTCCCTTTGCCATGCCTTCGACCTCTTACCCCCAAATCAAGTTCCTTCATCCTTACCAAGTATTTAGGTAGACCTTATTTTATAACACTGACTGTTGACCAAATATTCTGAAAATATATATTTAAAAAAAAAAAAAAAAAAAAAAATCATCCTTGACTGACCCTGAACTTTTCCACCAAGTTTTACTCAAATCGAACCAAAAATGAGTTGAAGGCCGGATCTCTGACATTGCCCTGTGATCTTTACCTCCGACCGATTAATCTCAGAACGTGTCATTTCATTCATTTCTGTTCCTCAGCCCAGCGTAAAAGTATGTTCATAATCGGATCAGAATTTTTTTACTTGATTCAGTCCTTGACCTCTAACATATGACATTACTGGGACATAGATGTCGGAATAATCAGGCTTGAGTATAACCAATGTTCAGGTTTATTTCCACAGAAAGCAATATCAGACTCTTGAACATATAGTATAGGAAACAAGTACAGTACACGCAGCTTAGCAAAGCAAAAGATAGTTGATGGGAAATGCCGCACAAGAAATGGCAAGTATGGTATTAAAAATACGAATAATGAAAACCGTTTTAAGAAAAGTAATCTAAATTGGTACAAGGATCACTTAAGGAAAATAGTGAGCGAGCATGGGATAGACGGCAAGATATGCTTTCCAGGCGACTAAGGAAAGTGAAAAGGGAGGCGATGTGGTGGTAACGAAGGGAAGAAAGTGAGTTACGGGGCAGGGAATGGGAATAGGTGGTGCCAGAGGGTGATATAGGAAGAAATAATAGGAGGACGATTTACGGCAGAGTGTTGTGAGAAGAGTGACACTTTAAAGGGAAAAAACAGGTGCTATATTAAACAATACACGATAGGCAGCACGATTCAGAGAATGAGTTAGGTGGCAGGCTGAGTAATGAACATGGATAGATAACAGGAGGAAGAATTAGACTGCTTAGTGTATGAAGAAGGGGAAATTTGTTAGGCAGGTGTGAGTGCAAAAACGTAAGAAATAAGACAAGGAAGAAATATGTGTCGAGGCAACAAGGGGTAGAAAGTAAATAGGTGGCAGGAAGAGGGGTGGAAAGAGGAAGAGGAAGATCTAGGAAAATATATGAGGAAGTCAACAAGACAGGCTTGAGAATAGAGGGAGGAAGAGAGGGAGACAAAGCCATGAGATGTGGGAGAGGTGGAAGTGAGGGGGAGGGAGAAAGTAGGAGTGGGAGAGAGGGATGGAGAGTGGGGAAATGAAAGAACAAGAGGGAGACATAAGGAGAGAGAGTCGTGGAGTTAGTGAAAGATGAATAAGGTAAATATCAAATAAGAGGAGAGTATAAGGAGATGGAACGAGTGAAATCGTAAGAGCAGGAATAAAAGAGAACATAAAACATAAAGCAGTATAACTGGGAAGCTTATCAAATAGGTGGAGAGAGAGAGAGAGAGAGAGAGAGAGAGAGAGAGAGAGAGAGAGAGAGATGTGGAATGAGGTATTGTGAAAGAGAAAGATGAAAGGTGTCGGTGACGAGTCAGATGGATACAGAGGAAAAGAAAGTGAGACAGGAGTGTAATTTAGATTAAGGCAGAGATTCCGACGGGAGGTTAGTGATACCGTGTGACAGAGACATGGTTACCAATGTGGACGTGAAGAAGACAAGAGGAAAAGGAGACGAGATTCTAATTTGGCTGTATATTTTGGCGAGAAGATAAACAGCAATATGAGGGAAGAGAGGTAACAAGAGGAGACGGTGAGAGGGGGGAAGGTTGGAAAAAGGTGGGAAATTGAGAGGGGAAAAAATGAGGAAGACTGAGGGAGATACGATGTGATACTATGAAGGGCGAAAAAGCCAAGAGTTGAATGGGAGCGAATGATAGGGAAGAATAATGAGAATGAGGGAAAATGTGAAGCAAGAAGAGAGAAAACATGCAAGGAAGGACCGGAGAGAGGTGGGAAGGTTAGAAAGATAAAGGGGGCAGGAGAAGGAAAGTGAGAGGTTAAACGAAAATCAGGGGTGGGAGGAAGAGAAGCGAGGTGGGAGAGGGAAGAGTTAGAGGGAAGAAAAGAGTGAAGGAGACATGGCAAAAAAGGGGAGAGTTGAATGAGCACCGTGGTGAGAGAACGAACTGGGAATTGGTAGAGGAATGGAAAGGACAAAAGTGAGAAGACATCATCATCATCATCATCATCGTCATTGTCATCGTTAATATCATTACCATCATCAATGTATTTTCTTCTCTCTTCTCACCTACCCTCAATCTTCTGTTTCCTTCATCCCCTCTCCTCATCTCTCTCTTCCTCTTCCTCTTTTTTCTGGTCCCAAATTGACTATTACTCAACGGGGGAAAGGAGAAGACTCCCGAGAAATGATACTCGTATATTTCCTTCTCCATCCAGTTCATACCTTCTTCTGAGAGAGGAGGAGGTGGAGAAGGTGAAGAATGATTATGATAATGGTGGTGGTGGTGGTGGTGGTGGTGGTGGTGGTGGTGGTGCTGCTGCTGCTGATGATGATGATGATGATGATGATGGGAGGAGAAGGAGGAGCTGAAAGAGGAGGGGGACGAGGAGGAGGAGGTAGAGTAGTTACTGGATGGTGAGATGGAAGATGAAAAGATGGAGGTCACAAACTGGTTGAGAGAAAGAGTGAATAAGATAATGAAATATAGCTCCACGAGGTTCAGTTAAGAGCCAGGTGAACGTAAGTAAGTGGCCAACATTCATGAGGCTGAAACAAGAGAAGTAGACAGTGTCAAATAAATGGATAATACATCGATGGAAATAACGGTTGCACCTTACCTTTATTTACTTGACAGTTAACGGAATTGTGTGTGTGTGTGTGTGTGTGTAATTCACCGGGTCGGTCAGGATCACTTGATGGTCGTGATCGTCAGCATTTTACCCTCCCGGAAGGGAGCTGAGAGCTCATATAGTCCGATCTAAGGGCAAGGCTGTGACCTTCACACACCACCCGTCCCCTTGCTCAAGGGGGACAGTAACCACCCACTTCTTCAGTGAAACTTTTTCGCAACCTGAGCGAGGCGCGAACTCCCGTCTACCAGATGGCAAGCGAGAACGTTACCACTGCGCCAGCGAGCGGTGTGTGTGTGTGTGTGTGTGTGTGTGTGTGTGTGTGTGTGTGTGTGTGTGTGTGTGTGTGTGTGTGTGTGTGTGTGTGTGTGTGTGTGTGTGTGTGTGTGTGTCGCAGGATGTACTCTGTGGCCGCTACATGAAAAATGTAACGACTACAATATTGACACAACATTTATCGTTCTGTTTCCATTGGTGTCGGCGTTGGTGGTGGGTGACTGGGTTGGTGAAAAAGGAATAAATGGGAAGCCAAAACAAAGTGCTGTAACGCATAAAACTGTACATTTGTGAAAATTATTGATAAGAAAAGGATATGTGGGAAGCAAAGATAAAGTGACAGTGTTAAGATCTGTATTACAAGGAAATCTACTGCCAAGAAATTAACAAAAATTAAGGTAGGATGAAGTGTTACAGAGAATAATATATATATATATATATATATATATATATATATATATATATATATATATATATATATATAGAGAGAGAGAGAGAGAGAGAGAGAGAGAGAGAGAGAGAGAAAGCATTAACAAGAAAGAGATAATTGGTAAAGTGTGAGAGAAAAGCATTAACAAGAAAGGGATAATTGGTAAAGTATGAGAGTATAAAACTATACTTCAGAGAAAAGTATTGGCAAGGAAGGGAGAAAGATACTACAGTACTTTGAATGTGAAGATCTCCACAGAAACGAGAACTATGAGCAGGAAAGTGTTAATAAGGAAGCCAAAGTGGAGTGTTGCACCGTAAAGAATAATGTACTAAAGAAAACTGTTCTCTGAGATGTTCTAAAAGTCTAGCCAAAGTCTTAAAAGAGCTGCCTTCCCTGTGCCATGCGGCCTTCTGTAGTTATCCTCAATTCTTATGTTTGTTTGTTTTTAATAATGAATAAAAATGTAAATGAAGTAAAGAAAATCGTTGCAAATGTTAATATCTTCAAGTGCAAAAACATAAACACAAGAGAAATCTAGAAATCATTCAGAGAGTGCATACCAGAGTTACTGCAAATAAAATTCATTATTTTTTTTTTTTTTTTTTTTTTATGTGTCCGACTCTGAGCATAGGCTTCACAGCCAGCTATCAAGGCCCAGCAGTCCTCCTACATACCATATTTACTAACGTATTGCCGTTTCCTTCCAGATGAATACGTTTATGATCTCGCATTGTCATTCTACGACGTTAGTCTGTTTGTCTGCCTTGTTACACTTTTTCAGAGAGGGTATACCTCCGCCAACACAAAGATAATTTATGATTCATTCCCGTATTGGAATCCGGATCCATCTAATAATCTGAACGAGGTTTCCTTGATCCACTGCCTGCTTAGTCAGTATATTTCATTGGAATCCGATAAGATTTTTTTTTTTTTTTTTTTTTTTGGGGGGGGGGATATTTTGTACACAGACAGCCAAACAGGCAAACACATGGGTGAATGCATAAATAGAAGCCAGGGTGGAGTTTCTGTATGAAGAATTGCTCACTAAAGAAGAGATAATATCACAGACCATTCATTCTTACACCGACAAAAATCATTTGATAATAGCTCAAAAATGTAGCATGCCTGTCCGAGCCATAGAGTGTATTATGCTTTTCCCCTCAGCAAAAGAAAATAATTACGTGTGATCTCGATAGTATAATTTTAACTTCAACACCTTTTCTTCGGTGTTCTTTTATTCTAAACAATATACGTTTGGCTGCAACAAGACTTAAACTTAATGACATAAAACAGCGGTGGCTAATGATCAGAATTTTACCATGCTGGGCAGACCCAATCAGTGTAAACTAACAGGTAGTGTATAACTGCGTACATACTATCATTCCACCACACTACGATGGATAACGAAACATTGATAAATGCCTTTGTAAATCTGGCATTGCGATATTTGGAACCCACCAAAGCTTATCAAAACATTGTGTGTAAATACTTTAAACACTGATCAAATATATATACGATTCAATGTTGATTCGTAGACGAGGTTCGTATACGTTCGCTGCTACCAAATGTCATAAAGGACTTTGTAGTTACTTGTAGTGGAGTTTTCTATATATTAGACTTGTGGGCGAGCGGTGGTTATAAGTGAGTTGTTTTGTAAGTAGCTAATCTTCTTTCCCATTTGTCATGTACTGACAGGAGAGGTAAAGAATAGTATGGGACTATTTTTATTTGTCTTGGAAATATTAACAAGTCTCTCACTCACGAGTGAGTTGAGCAGAGTCCCTGTCTCCCTGTCTCTCTCTCTCTCTCTCTCTCTCTCTCTCTCTCTCTCTCTCTCTCTCTCTCTCTCAAGTTGCTAAGCCCTTCTCCCTGCGACCTGTCTGTTGTATCGCCTATCTCCTTCTGAGCTCTCTTTCCTAAATTCTGGTGTAGCAGGGGTGTGTCACGTGTGTTCCTTGTGGGTGGAAAGTTCTAGAAGCCTGTGTGTGAGTATGTGTGTATGTGTGTGTATGGTCACTAAGGCTTTGTTCACCGGTGGATTGCTGACAACTAACTGCATCAGCTCCTTACTGGCCACTGTCGTCAGCTTTCCTCAGTGTAATTTGCAAGCTCATTTCCCATTCCCAGGCTCGCATAGAGCTGTCTATCTATCTATTTATCTATCTATCTATTATGATTTGTAACTACAATATGGAGTCCCAGTACAAAGGCTCTAAATGGACTGAACTGCTGTAGCAATATGTTCCAATACGTAAGTCAATCATGATACAAGAGGCCGTGAAATAAATCTCATTATCCCAGCAGTTACAACACTTACCAGCAAACGTCATATATACTGTGCAGAACCAGTTATGTGGAACTGCCTACCGTATCACCTGAAGACTAATACTAATATTAGCTGCTTTAAACAGGCAGTTAAACATAAAATTATGAGTGTGTTCTTAAACATTAATTAAGGAATACATTGTATGTAAGTTTGTTTCATAAATTAATAATTTTGTATTGTCAGAGCCAGATGAACTAAGATATTTTTTAAAGCTTATTAGGTTTGTAAAAGAGCCATCGGTTCAACAAACCTGGCTAGTATAGCTTCTTCTATGTACAAATAATGTATGTCTATATGTTAATCTGGCGAAAAAAAAAAAATCGACTCTGAAGAGTGACTTTGACGTTTTTAACTGTTTGACTGGAAATAATAATAATAATAATAATAATAATTCTATCCGTAATTGTACAGCCCCCTTTACACGTCTGGGGCTTCAAACAAATGAATCGATAAACCGCAATACTAAACAAACGAAATGCCAGTAATAACAAAAAGTACGTCGTGAAGGCTGGGGTGAATATAATTCAGTATAAGGTACGCGTTGGTAACACGAAAATACCAACGGCCGTATTCTTAAACATTTCCTTCCCTTGTAGAGGCATGGGAAGGAAATCTTTAGCTGAATTGGTATTCTTTAAAAAATCCTTCGCTTCCTGAGCCGCGCGAAGAGAAAGATTTTTCCTCTGGGCAGCAGAAATTATTGGAACTTGAAGGAATTCCTTGACCCTTTTCTTCAAAAATTTCTTCATAAATTTTGTGCTTTCTGTTGTGGTTCATTGTCTTATAAATATTTAAAATGTTGACGGAAGTTACTGTGTAATTTTATTGATGAGGTTTACAACGCTATACTAATGTTTAAGCGCTATTTGTGTCTCTTTTAAAGTGTTACCCATGTCGGCTGAGACAATTAGCCAGGCATAAACAGAGCAGACGACGTACTACCACCGATATTCATCCAGTCTTTTATGATCTGCCACTGACAAATCTTATACATTATGGCCAGGGTCAAACGAGGATTCATTTCAAGAAACATTTTGGTTGTTAATTTGCCCGAAAAAGGAAAATCTGCCGTCAAGATCACACGTGTGGTTCGGCTCATGTTTTCCAGCTGGAAAAAAACAAGTGAGCGCGCCATGCGAGTACACGAGACGGACGTTAACAAGTGATTCTTTACACTTGCTAATAACAACATTAAGCGTAATAATATTCCTCGAATATAATTTATTATCAAAATATTGTCTTGAGGAGTGAACACCGCTACGGTGTTGGCCAGAATGGCATTTATTGCCGAAAACAAACCAACAGTATAGATGTGGTGGCGACCTCCCACGTCTCAACTGTGCTGTGCTTTCATTATCCAGCACGAGATATGCGTGTTTTGATGCATTAGTTTATAAATTTAACGCTCCACCATACCAAATATCAGCAGGATGGGTCATTTTAGTTTAACAGGGCTACCAACCTGAACATTTTTCCTTCCCTTCCAAGGAAATCTTTACGCATACTGAAGGGAAAGAAAAATATTCTTCGAAGGGAAGGAAAAGTTTAGGGAAAGAATTATTTTTAAGAATATGGCCGCAAGAGCTTAGAGGGAAGGAGGGACAGCGACGTACAAAACATCTCTACTGGAATTTGATTTCCCTCGGGAGGAGGCGATGCTGAGGAAACCCGGGGAGTTTGAGGGGAATGTGAGGGGGAGCCGTATAGAACGCACACACACACACACACACACACACACACACACATATATATATATATATATATATATATATATATATATATATATATATATTACATACATACATACATACATAGACAGATACATAGATAGATAGATAGATACAGTAGTGGGCAGCGCAAACGAAGGACCTTGCGCAAGCGCAATTCGCAATCCACAGTTCACTACTTTGCGCAAGCGTAAATGCTCAATCTGACAAATATTTAGCTTGTGCAATGTCGCAAAGCGCAAACCATTTGCATATATTTGTGGAAGTACTGTAAAATATTGAGATATTTAAATAAAATAGCATACTTACTTTAATTTATTTTTATTTTATCAATCTATCTATTGCCAGACGCCTTAATCCCGTAAGGGGTGACCACTGGCCACAAACAAGCAACAAATCACCTCAATGTCACCCTGTCCCCTGCCATTTCACTGCCCTGCTCGCAGCTCACATCCGCCTCTCTCCTGTACTTCTCCATCCCTCCATCTCATCCTTGGCCTCCCCCTCCCTCTCCCCCCCTCCACCTCACTCATATACACTCTCCTCATTAGTCTCTCACTCTCCATCCTCTCCATATGACATCAATGTGTTTCTCCTAACGCTTCCCATCACATCCACATCCTCACCACAACGATTCTTCACTTCCTCATTTGTCAGTCTGTCTCTCCATGTAACCCCACATGCTCCTCTCAAATGGCTCATTTATTTCCACAGCTCTCACTCTCGACTTCCGTCCCTCCAACAAGGCCAAAGCTTCACTTCCATACGTTAGAGCTGGTATCACAATACTGTCATATGACAGTAGTAACTTTTTCACTCTTGGAAGTTCAAACAGAGGAGTGAGTGGGCTGCGAAGCGGAGGGACAGGGAAACAAAGGCTGTGATGTTGCCAGTTTTACCTTTATCTGCATTTTCACAAGATGTTTAATTTAAAAATTCAATATAGATATACTATATCGTGTGTAATTCCTTACAAAAATCATTAAAACATATTATTTAAATCAAATATCCAAGCCAAATAAATTATTAGGCTGTGGATATTTGATTTACATAATATGGTTTAATGATTTCTGTAAAGAATTGCATATGCTACTCTTAAAAAATAGTTTATTTTTTAATTTATTATAATTTACTATTAATAATAATTCAAAAAATATTAAAATACATTATCTCTGTTGAAGCATTTTAAGAAATGCTACTACCCTCCATCCCTCTCGCATCCCCCCAGCAGAACCCTCGCGACCGCCCGTGCCTCCCCTACCCCTTGTCCAGACATACGGGAAGCTCCCAAGACAAGTGTCCCTTGGACTGCGCAGTGCGCAATCCACTGGACACGTGCACAAGGCAGGTGCGCAAGTGCAATTTAGTTGTGCAAGCGCAAATAAATTTGCACTTGCACACCTGCCTTTTCATGTGTGAAAGCGCAATATTGCGCACGGTCTCGCGCGATGCGCAATGTGCAAACGATATTCACCAGAGCACAACGGTGCGCAATTGCTCTTTGCGCAAGTGTTTGCGTACCTGCCCAGCACTGTATATATATATATATATATGGAGCCTCTGTGGTACAGTGGTAGAGTGTGCGATTCGTACACGCGTGAACCAAGGTTCGCGCCCTCCCAGGGTAATAAACTTTAGGAGTGTTCACCTGGCCACGTACTTCGTTGGCGGACACAAGGGGTGCTGTGGTTGAACCAGTGTCGCATACTATAAAGTATGCTTGCACCCAGTCAGCTTGCACAGGCCGATTACACTTGGTTCACAGACTACAGACACACATCCAAAGCCACTCCAACATTACAATTACACTTACAAGCACTTCTCATCCTACATACAATCTGTACCAGACAGCCTAAGCCACTTGGTAGAGATACATTGGCTGTATCGTCCCCACTTCTGTCGGGATAGGCCGGTCCTGCAGTGGATACTCAAACAGCTGATGATGATATATATATATATATATATATATATATATATATATATATGAGAGATGACAGGGGTGTATGGTCTAAGTAGTGATCAAGAGGTAATCACGAAACCAGCAGCACTTCACTTGACACATTCTTCACTAGTTCACCTAGGGACTTTAAAATGTTTTTATTGAGAATTATCAGCTACAGTAAAGTTGGTGGACAAAACTGCGTTCAAGTTAAATTTTATCGCACGGAGGGTGTGATGCACACGCAGTCAGTGACCATTTTCCACACCACCACTGGTTCCTGGACGTTTGGCCAACGAGCAGTTAGCCGACGGACACTTATCCACCGGACAGTTCACCGAACAGACGCTTCACCGACGGATAATCAGCCAGACGGACTGTTTGCCCAAAAGGACGTTTGGTCGACGGAGTTTTGCCAGAGGGCTTTTTGTATGTACTTAGTTTTATTATCATGTGGTTTGTTGTGGGGGAAGCGATATCCTATACTTTTGTTTTTATTTTATACTTGTTATTCATTTATCCACAGTCTATATTTTCTGCCATTTGTAATTCATTTCTATCCTATAGTTTGATGAACTGCGTTAAACCTTAATTAAACCAACACAAATTACCGCATCTAAACAACTTGCCTAAACACACACACACACACACACACACACACACACACACACACACACACACACACACACACACACACACACACACACACACACACACACACACACACACACACACACACACACACACACACACACACACACACACACACACACACACACACACACACACACACACACATGTACAGCAACAAACACCATATCGCCTCTCTTTGCCAAAGGCAGGCAGAAACAATGAGGACGAAGGATTCAGAGCGTCCCTTGGGAAACAATGACGCTCGCTAATGCACTTCACTAATCTACGCCAGTTACTTCCCTTCCAGATATCTTCCCTTTCTCCATCCTCTGAGCTTAATCCCTTCAGTAAGATTACGTTTTTTTTTATTCTAAGTTCTACTATTTCTATGTGAATTTGTTGAGCTTTATGATAGACTTTTAGAAGTATTGTAATTAGGTACAATGTTCATTAACCCCTTCAGTTCTTGAGATCTAACATAGGTTGGAAAAAGAAAACAGTATGAAAGTAGCATTAACAAACTAAGAAAGACTGCGTTATATTCAAGGGGTTACAGTGAACCCAGTTTACACGGTCCCTTGCGCCTCAGGGACGGCTGGCAAGTGTATTTTATTCTGACTAACGACACATGATGTTGCTCGCCACAGGCACAGTTTCCTTCGTCCCAGGTTTAATCTCTGTACCACGAATACCTGTTTTACGTTATACTGTAATCATCCAGCCACTAAATGACTTAACTCATAAAAGAACCTTCGAAGCGAAGGGGTTAATGAAAGCAATATCCAACCCTTCCACTTCAAGGGGTTTATTCTAGGGTGAACAGGGTCGTTTGCAGAAAGTGCAATTATAAAATACATCATCGAATTGAAAGAGTTAAAATTCTGTTAACAGAGTTCAATAATACTGTTAACAGAGTTCTGTTTGCATTTCATTTCTATTCATAACTCTTTACCACATGAAACCTTATTAATATTACTACTGCATTTACCACTCGCCGCAATACTCGCGCATATCACTGCCCTCTTATGGCTTCTTCACATTCCACTACATCCAGAAAATTACACAAATTTATCATTCCCTTCTGAAAAAATCGTAAATTTTCTCAATCCTTCAAGATAATATCATGAATTTTCTCCCTCCCTCCAGATAATATCATGAACAACTTTTTCTCACCTCAGATACTACCGTTATTATTTCTTAATCAGCTAAGAAAACATCATCCATACCATTAATTTAGTAATAATACACCAGTGCAAAACACTCCAGCCTTCTCAAACTATGACACAACAGTATTTTTCAGAGATCTCAGAAAATACCAAAATATTTATCCATCCATCTATCCATCATCCAATCCTACGTTGCCCTATGAGAAGCGTAGGAGCCCGGGGCTAGGCAAGTTGGTCCTGACATTTAAGATGAGAGTGACCAGCCTCACTCATCCCTGAGTGGCATTACGTGAGCAATAGCCCCAACCAACCCTTGGATATAAACCTTCACCGGCTCAATCCGATTGGAGCGCCGCAATTACCCACCAGGCGCCATAATTTCGTTATATGGTTACCGCCTTACCGCCCAGCGTAGTAAATGGTTTCCTGGTGTACAACAAACCATTTAGCTTGTCATTCAGTGTAGAGTCACCCATAGGCAGAGGGAACTGGAAAGAATGAAAGAAAGACAAAAGAGGGAGTGTAAAGTCATCCATAGGCAGAAAGACGAGGAAAGAATGAAATAAAGAAAGAGAAGAGGAAAGAAGGAAAGGAGGGAGGAGAGGAAAGGGGAAACACCCGAGAGCAGCGCTACTTCGTGTGAGTGGATGGTTTCACATGGCAGAAAATTTTTCACAAATCTTAGAAAAGGCCAGAAGTGTTAAACATTCCGTGGAAATTACTTCAGACATTCCACTCACACCTTAGAATATACCACACCTTTATTTCTCCCTCACATCACAAAACACCAGTGCTACATTCCTCACTCCCCTCAGATATTTTAGATGGGCCAATTTCCCCTGTCTTTGCCTGTTCCTCCCCGCCCCGTCTCTCAGCGTCCTACTTGTCCTGTCCCCTTTGTCACCACCATCCCAACTACCCCGCTCTGACCTATCTGCTTCTACTTGACCGTCATTTCTGTTTACCATGGCGTTATAGTTGGTTTGTTTTCACTTGACGGAAATGGGCCACACCTACAGCTTGAATACTAAATCGTACTTGCATAAAACTGGATCAGCCTTAGCTGTGAGGTAACAATGAGGCTCCTCTGGTCGGAATAAACTTGACCATCAAATGAGCAGGAAGGTGTTGGGATTGATCGTCAGGCAAAAGTAAATGCATAAGAACTGGCTAACTCCTGTACACTGATGTCTTCTTATATTTCATTTCCGTTTTTATAATATTTTATTCACCTCAGGAGAAATTCTGAAGCTGGATGGGTTGGCTTAAGCCTTCACAAATATTTGTTCACTACGACAGAAGCCCCTTCAGATGAGTAAAATAAACATTAGTTAGGGCATAATGAACAAGCACAGTAAAATCTGCAGCCCCACTCCACAGCAGAAGAACGAGCCCACAGCCTTACACCAGACGTATGTATTATCATAGTTATTCCTTAGAAAAAAATCGTAATGATACCATAGTTACCATCAAAATAATTTTCAGCAATGCTCCTAGTTTATATGATAACTCTTTGTCCTAAAACCTCTACCTCATAATTGTCCTCGTGGATACAGGCTACAACTTGCACAACACCAGCGAGTTGTGGGACTGGAAAAAGTGCCCTGGGTTTGAAGAGGAAAAGCATGGAACATGTGTATAAAGGTAGGCTTTGTGGCTTCACTGAAACTGCCGGATGCAGCACAGTTAGTTAACTAAAGCTGGAGGAATTACACACAGACAGACAGACAGACAGACAGACAGACACACACACACACACACACACACACACACACACACACACACACACACACACACACACACATAAAGAGAGAGAGAGAGAGAGAGAGAGAGAGAGAGAGATTGGATACGTTTGCGTAAAGCTCCAGAATGTGATGCAAGTTTTTGGCAGATAAGAGCCAGGACTCCTGGGACTTGAATGATGAGTGAAGGGAAGCGTTGCCCATTGGATTGGGCAAACCTGGGCTGTCTGGACGTTGCTACCCCTCACCCTGCCTTAGGTGGGAAAGGAGGTGATTATATATATATATATATATATATATATATATATATCTATATATATATATATATATACAAACAGTTTTCCTGGCCTTCACTCCCTCTCGCTGTATTTTTGTCTTCAGGTTTCCATTTTACTTCTATTTCCTTTCTCGCACGCCAAAACCTCAGCCCTCCACCCACTCACTCTCTTCCCCAACTCTCACAGTTATGACCACACTTTTTCATGTGTCTGCCTCCAATCACTTTTAATGAAATCGAAACAGAGCACGCTCTTACAGTATTTCCAACTGAGTGTGATTTCATTTCCCTTCCGTGCTGCTGCGTTACCTCCAGCTCACCTGGCCCCTCTCCTCGTTCCTGTGATCACTGTTTCTCTCCACTTTTCCTTCGGCTGATTCAATACTTTACTGAAATCCGCAGTATGTTAGAAGGGCAGCTCAGTGAGTGTAGAGTTCCTGTCTGCCAATTTTAAGCTTTTTATCGGAGGTGTCAACCATGCGTGTATACCAGTAAAACTCCTTTGTCGGAGAGGTGCGAGTAAGGCCATTTAAACCCGAAAACATTGAAATGTCGCCTTACACCCCGAGGATGCTTTGAATATATTGATGGCTATCTGCCTACCTAATGTCATGCCTTTACGACAAACTGTCCTGTTGCCCTCTTTTGAAGATTTTTGACATGCTGCACTTGGTGCGTGTCACATGCCACGTGCACCGCCTGGGTGTGATGAAACCTATCAAAAAGAAAAAAAAAAAAAAAAAAAAATCTTATAGAGGTGGACTATCATGTGGTGCAAACCACGCACGTATCAACCCTGTGGTTGGTGAGCTATAAACTTCTCAAAAGAATGACAGTCGGACCGGGTCGGGGACGGCAGGGTTGGGCCCATCATTTGTAAGAAAATGCCACTACTTGATGAGAGACTCACGAGTTCATCGTCCTCGCTCGTAATAATTACCTTGTTATCCGTCATCCCTGAATATTGTAATTCACAGCCTCAGTCTGATGACGTATATATTTATGTTTGGCCTTGCAGACAGTAGTTTCAGTATAAGGGACACATTTGGACCTGAAGGGGTTATAATCTCTATTAATCCCTTCGGTAGCAGGGATCCTTTATGTAAAGTATCTTGGTGGTAATAAGCATTGGAAATAAAATGCAGCATCGGACGGAATGTGCAACTTATTGACTAAAAACAATATTTTTACCTGCTCTTTGTCAAATGTATTGTTCGCTAAGTCAGAATAATGAAGCTAATGTTGAATGTATTTCATTAATACTTCTCGGATACAGGTGAATCAACAGTGTATTTCCCTAGCGTGATCCTTCCACTGGTCGTCACTCCCCCTTCCCTCCCCTCTCTGTCCTTATTTTGCACTTCTTTTATCCTCTAATTGTAGAGCCAGGTTTCTTTGACGTTCTCAAGGAATTCCATTTGTGCGTTATAACAAAGCTATTCAGAGGCTTTCATGCGTTTCCTTTAATGTGGAGGCAATGGACGCAGGCAGGAGGAGGGTATTATATATATATATATATATATATATATATATATATATATATATATATATATATATATATATATATATATGTGTGTGTGTGTGTGTGTGTGTGTGTGTGTGTGTGTGTGTGTGTGTGTGTGTGTGTGTGTGTGTGTGTGTATATATTATTTTGGATGATCAGAAGGTTTATAAAATACGACTAACTGTTCCAGCTGCACGCGAGAGGAAGAAAAGGGCAGTTTGTGGTGAGTGGAGTGATGAAGACAGGACGAGTCTTGGGCCAACACTGAGAACAGCATAATTACATTTTGCTTAAATTATGATATTGCCTTTTTACTCTCCCTTTATTCTTAATTCATAGTGTTCTGTCTTTTCATCTAAATATCCAATCTCTTCCTCCAGTCATTCCAAATAATATATTTTAAGCCTATTAAGAAAATCTGTAACTGGTGCATACTAAATGGTAGGGGAGTGGATTACTGATTACATTGTTACCAGTCACATCAAATAATATGTGGCAGGTGTGTAATGAATGTTAAGGTAGTGGACTGCTAATCGTTAGATGACCTCACATCAAATAATGTGGCAGGTGTTTATCAACTAGTGAGGAGTGAATTACTCATTGGCAGATGGCCACACTGACCAGATAATACTGGGCAGGTGTTTATGAACTGGTTAAAGGAGTGGATTCCTGATTGTTAGATGGTCACAATGATCAAAAATGTGAGGCAGGTGATTATTATAAGTTGCATTTTGATTATGACATAGGCATATTGATACCAGTTGGGGCAAAGTACTTCATTAACCGCTTGAGTGACATGTATTGCTGATTTATTTTAGCTAATTCCTGACGACTGTATTCAGCTTTGAGACACCTCTTGTAGTGAAGGAGTAAATGAAAATTATACCTAATCTCTCCAGTTAAAAAAAAATCCCCAAAGCTAAATAAAACTGTCTGCAGACATCCAGAACAAAATGAAGGAGCACCCAAAGAGTCACCACCCACACCCACCCATTGATCTAAGGAACGATCAGTTTATTTTGTCCTGTGGGATTAACCTTCACGGAATTGTTCTCAAAATCGAATTACTTCATTCTTGTCTGACACTTAACACATTTAGTAAGTTTGATCCAGATCAGAAAAACATCGTTTGAGTTAACCTTGCCCCTCGACCCTGATTTTCATCTTTCTGACCGTCCTGGGTCTGACAATGATTGTTCTCAAAAGGAAAGCCTTTATCCTTTGTTTACCCAGAATCATTCCACAAAATATGCTGTAAATCGGATGCAAAGTGCTGAAAGTTTCAGTGCCATGTGTCTCTGACTTTGGCCGATTGTTCTTAAAAAAATGGTCAGTTCTTTTACTGATGCTCATCTCTTTCACCAAGGCTGGCTCCTATCGGGTCAAAACACCATTTGTTATTTTGTTCACACAGACACAAAGACTGAAATATGCCTTTGCCCTTTAACCTTGACCTTTCACTGACTGTTCTCAAAATCGAACCCCTTTGTTGTTGCTTGACCCTCAAGCACCAAGTGTGGTCAACCCCTTGACTGTCTACATCTGCAGCGATTATGCTTAAGAGGTTCATGCACACTTTTGAGCGAAAAATCGGTCAACTAGTGAAATTGAGTTAAACGCACTGAAAAATGTAAGGATGTTGTGGCAACATCTTCCCAAACTCTTACGGCGATACTAGTATTCTAAGTACGTTTTAAATGGCCGGATGTAAACAAAGCCATGCCCACCCGGCCCTTTAAAAAACTACCATGCGTGTGATACTCTACTTCACTTTGTAATTTTACTGCTATTTTTTCGATTTCTGTGATTTTTTTTTTTTTTTTTTTTTGGGGGGGGGGCAAGCGACACTTGGCATCTGTCCTGCGGCAAGCGAGAGAATAGAGAAAGCAATGATGGAAATGGATAGCTCCCCCAGTGCGCTTTGGGCATGCGTGAGGGGAGAGTGAATACCCGCATGTTTTTGACATCTCGTGCATTTACTGTTACTCTAGGCCTTGCCTGTCACCATGCCGAGGCCAAAAGAGTGCATTGCTTTGCGGCATGAGCTTGGTCTAAAGCCTGCACAAGCTCTACACGCAAGAAAGAAGAGAAAATTGGAGACAGGAGTGGAGAAAAATCCGTTACCACCACCTGTTCCTGTTCGTCCACCCACACCCTCGACCTCAAGTCCTCAAACAAGTTCGCAGAAAAGAAACTCCCTCCTCGAACAAGAGGCGAAACCAGAAACGCGTGAAAGAGTACGGTGCTTGCTTGATGAAAAGGACATTGAGGAAACAGTGAAAAAAATGTTGTGTCCCACATGTGTCAGATAGTGTGAACGTGAAATTTACGCACCATCAAACTGACACGTACATGCTTGTGAACTGTGAGGGTGGTGAAGTGATAATAGAGACAATGAAAAAGGCACAAGTGAAGAAGAAAAATTTCCATCCTTTGACTCTGTTGCTTGTGTATACCATGATGTTACTTGGTATTGGCCACGATGGTGCAAGCAAACAAGGTCTTTCTTGAGTCTCAGACATTTCAGCATTCCTACCTACATTGGGTACGCAAAGTACATCACAGAGGCTGCTGTTGAACATGCAAAAAGTATACTAGATAAAAGTAGAGAAGCTGTGTTTCGAAATAAGCCAGACAAAGTGGATGCTGACGGTGTAATGAATGTGGACGTTACATTTGACCGATCGTTGCATAAACGGGGCCACAAATCAAATTTTGGAATTGGGGCTGTAATTGATGTTGATAGTGGGCTCGTACTTGACTGCGAAGCATGTTCAAAGTTTTGTAATGATTGTACAACAAAGCAAAAGGCCCTTGAGAAATCGAAAATCACCGAGACTGAATACGTCATGTGGCTAGAGGACCACCTTGATTCAAGATGTGAAGCCAATTGTGATGGCCCCTCGGGGGGCATGGAGGCAGCTGCTGCTCTTGAGATGTGGGGAAGATCTCCTAAATATAACATGCAATATAAAACATTCGTGTCTGATGGGGACAGTTCAGCATACCTCGCGGTTAGTGCCATGGGCGGAGGTAAAGGTTCCTATGGTGGTAAAAATCAAGTTGTGAAAGCAGAATGCATCAGTCACGTGGCAAAGGGTCTTGGGACTGGTCCAAGACAGCTGGAAGACACGATAGGTTGGAAAAGGTAAAACTAAATCATCAATGGGAGGAAAACATAAGCTAACTGATGTTGGTATCGATCACCTACAGCACTATTTTCAAGTTAGCTTGAAAAGAAAGGTTGGCACCAGTGCCAGGGAAATGAGGGAGATCATGTCCACGTTCTTTCATTGCACCTCCACAGATGAAAATCCTCAGCATCAGAATTGTGCAAAAGGAGAAAAGTCATGGTGCTTTTATAATAAAAGCATCGCACGTGGGGAAACACCTAAATCCCACGCTGATATGAAAATTTATTTCCGCTTGGAACAAGAGCAGCTGGAACAAATAAAAACCATATATAATCGACTGACAACTGACGAAATGATGGCTAGATGCCTTCAGGGCATGACTCAAAACAGGAATGAACACTTGCACTCGAGAATTTGGAGGATTTGCCCGAAGCACCGCAATGCCTCCAAGAGAATGATCATCTTCGTAACTGCAACAGCTGTTAGCAATTACAACGTTGGCTGCGTCGCAAGTCATTTGGCAGATCGTCTTGGGATTGAGTGGACAACATCAGTGATGACGTATCTGGTAGCCAGGGACAAGACAATGGACAAGACAAGAGGAAAATGAGGAACCAAAAACTTCGAGAATATCTACAATACAGGGCTACGCAGCAGGCGCCTTTTAATCATGTTTTCCTCAAATGTAAGTTTTTGATCTTTGAAATGATACTGTATCGTTAGTTTTCATGCTATTTATTTCAGTTTTTTTAATTGTATGTCGTTAAATTTTCTTTTAATTTTACCATAAGATTTCATAATTGGTCATATATATATATATATTTATTTATTTATTTATATTTAAGAGTTTGGAGATTTTCTTACGTGCATCAAAATTGTTATTGTTTTGATTTCTTTTGCGCCACAACAAAAGCATATGAAAGAAAAGTCAATGGTAAAAATTTTTCTTCAGTGATTAATTCGTCAGTGATAATTTTGAAATGTTTATATATTAATAAATTTTCGAGCAGTAGTCATTTAAAGTTAGGTTAAAAATCGAGGGGATATTACAGAATATTATTTTTGTTTTTCATATTTCGTCCTGAAAATTTCTACACACGTAAGTAGGTATCAGAGCTATTGCCTAGTAAAATTTCATGTAAATTGATGCATTATTTCATTTTTCACGAAATATATGTTAAGGAACCCCGTTGCTTTTACTGCCTTTCCAAAGCTAGGATGAGCCATGTCTGTACAGCTCAATCTAACCCAATCTAGCCTAATTTAAGCTATTCTAACCTAGATAAACCTAACCTTTCCTTAATAAAAATCCTTTTATGGCATAGGCTGACACGGGGTTTAATAAATGAGGCAAGGGACTGGGTAAATAATAGCCAGGTAATCATATTAACGCCCACATGAACACCCATTTGCCAGCAACGCCTCGATATCCCGAGATAACAGTACCATTAAGTGAATGAGTCTCTGTCTGGTGATGTTGATGAGATTTTGATGGCGGTGGTAATTGGTCGGAATGGCTGAAATTACCTTGGTGATACCTGGTGGGGGGGAAATTATGAGGGAGGGGGGAAAAAGTTGTTAATGAGAGAGAGAGAAATTCTCCTGGAAAATATAGAGGATTTTTTTTTAATGTGTGTGTGTGTGTGTGTGTGTGTGTGTTTTATGCTGTTCAGTTCAGTGAAACAGAGATATTTCTGCTCTTGTAATTATGTGCAATATGGGGTACACTCTGGGTGCTGTGTTGTGGTGGCCGTGGCGTGGTAGTGTGGTGGTGGTGGTGTGGTTGTAGTGGTAGTGTTTTAGTTGTGGTGGTCATATGGTTATGATTGTGTGGTAGTGGTGGTGGTTTGAATGCAGAATTGTTAGCGTAGGGTAGAGTAGTACTGTTGGTGCAGGGGCAGTGAGTACTCGTATGTTATACCTCATACCAATTAATCTGGCCAGGCATGTATGGCAACACTGTTCCTGCCAAGATTCTGATTGGCTGGAGGTGTTTGTTCGATTTCGTTGTTGCTAAAACTGATTCTCTTTTTATTATCAGATGTAATACTGAGTTTGTCGACAGTAAAATAATCAAAAGCAATAAGAAATCCGTTATATACTTATTAGCAATGAAATTTTCGTAGGATGATAGAGATATGAGTCAACAAAGTATTATAACAGTCCAAGTCAAGGTCAGCATTCGAACAATTCCTTTAAATCTCCGACACTCCGTAATATAACAGAAAATTAAGGAAACCTGCTTAATCTAAGCGTTGGTATAACACATTTAAATTTTAAGATCAGTCCGTACTGTGATAATAGAGGATATATAGTGAAATAGTTTTCCTTTAGCCTACTTTGATTTTTCGCGATTTTTTCAAACCTCCCTCCCCGCAGAACTCGTCTTTTCATTAGAATTTTTAATTATTCAGAGTTGTGGCACGATTTAAGGGTGCGGACTGATCTTAAAATTTAAATGTTTGTTATAGCAGCGCTTAGATTAAGCAGGTTTCCTTAATATTCTGTTATAATACGGAATGTCGGAGATTTAAAGGAATTGTTCGAATGCTGACCTTGACTTGGACTTTTATAATACTTTGTTGAATCATATCTCTAGCTTTCTACGAAAATTTCATTGCTGATAAGTATATAGCGGATTTCTTATTGCTTTTGACGATTGTACTGTGGACAAACTCAGTATCATATCTGATAATAAAAGAGTATCAGTTTTAGCAACAACGAAATCGAAAAAACACCTCCAGCCAATCAGAATCTCGGCAGGAACAGTGTTGCCATACATGCCTGGCCAGATTAATTGGTATGAGGTTTTTTATAGTGGCGATGGTGGTAATGTAGTGGTGTAGTATGGCAGTATGGTGCTAATGTGGTGGTGCTGGCGTTCAGTGATGGTGGTAGGTGATAGGGTAGTGTGGTACTGGAGGTGGTACTATAATGGGTAGTGGTGGTAACAGGTGTGTTGTAGTAATTTTGCTAGTGGTGGTAATGATGATATTACAGTGATAGTTTTGAAAGTATTCAATGACTTGTGGCAACTTCAACAGTGGTGGCAAATGTAATGGTAATGTTGTCAGCAATCATAATGACACTGTTGGCACATAAAATTATTGGCTTAATGATGATAGCAGTAAGGATGGTTTTCAACACTTCTCACAGCATTTATTTTCGTCAGACATTTTTGCAATGATGTAGCCGCCGGCTAACATCAAATCAACTATGCTGTACAAAATTTCATAACCTCAGTGGAATTTATAACACGTGTTTTCCCTGCATATAATGCTTTATTGATATTAACTTTTGTATTCGTTTTTCTAGTTAACATTAACCGAATAAAGCTTAGGAGAGACGCCACTGAATGAATGGGTGAGAAACAGTCTACTTTAACCCCTCCAATGAGGTCAAGTGTTATTATATTTTACTCTTGCTATCTCCATACAATATTATTCAACTTCGGACTGGTTTAATGAAGGCTATTTTCATCCCCTCCATTTTGAAAAGTCACAAATAAACCAATGCAAATCGTCTCATGTTGGGTAGAATCAAAGTTTTCAATACGAAAGCTTTTTTCTAAAATGAATCATATCGTCTTGTGGTGGCAAGTTCAGATTTTAAAAGACATTAGTTTATAGACATAGTTTGTAATCCACTGAGTAAGAAAGTCATTTCTGCCGTTGAAATAAAATCGTCTGGAAGGAGCAAGAACATAGCACAAGAAAAAAATATCAAGATGGAAAAAGTTAACCTCTTCAGTATATACGTGAGGTTCCTCCTAAGCGAATTATAATCGTCTGGTGGTAACAAGAATATATAAATAATATAAAATGTGTCATCGCAATGAAGGGCATAATACGCACTTCGATATCCTGTATGATAATCAGTCTTGTATTTATCATGATAATTAATTCACTCAGCCATTTTACACACTCACTTTGGTTTCAGTTCTCTCTTGATGATGATGATGCATACATTTTCGGTACTGACAGCTGGCGACGTGCTCTTGTACGTTTATTGCACACTGATACTGTAATTTAGTAATGACTACACAAGGAGAGGTAAAATAGGAAAGAACTGAGTATATTTAGTGAGAAAATTTCCTTATATTCCACTGCATCTGCTTCACACTTAGGTTATGTCCATTAGGCTGCCATCCTCCCTGACGCTTTATATATAAAAGAATCATCCATGAGCAGGGATATATATCATGTCTCTCTCAGCTTAGAAATCTTTACCAGCAGAGGCAAGTGAGAAGTGGAAAGGATGAAATATTAGGCCATTTTTGTCCCCGCTTGTACAGTACATTGAATTATCAGAGGGTACATATTTAGGTACAAGTCAGTCTAAATGGGAGCATCACTGCTTTTACCTTAATTATCCCTTGAGGTCCTTGCGTGAATAGTGACTAAGACATACATTACGGAAGTGTGTAAGGCGTACAAATTGCATGTGTTGCCTCAGGGGACTGTGTGCACGATGTAAGATAGGATGTTTTCTTGTTCTGATCTTTTTTTAATTCGTCCAGGGATCACTGAATGAGGAAATGCCTCCTGTCACCTAACCTAACCACAACTTACTTTTACTCTATTTTATCTAGGCTAAGCTAAGCCAACCCAGTCCAACAGAACCAAACCCAACTTAGCCTTATTGAAGCCATTCTAACCTAACCTTTCCTAATCCTACCTTAATTTTGCATACTCAGCATAACCAAAACTAACCTAACTTAAACTACCCTAACTAATCCATACACAACCTTTCTTGCTCTTAATTTCTACTTGTCACGAATCTTTGTATGGCGTAGGGTGATTAACACGAGGTTCAGTAATCAGGGCAATGAGGCAAGGGACTGGGTTAGTAATAACTTGGCAATCATATTAACACCCTCATAAACAACCATTTGCCAGCAACGCCTCGATATCCCGATACAACAATGCCATCAAGTGAATGAGTCTCAATTTGGTGATGCTGATGCGACTTTGTTTTTGGTGGTGGTAACTGGGTGGAAAGTGTGAAATTATCTTGGTAATATCTGGTTTGGGTAAAATACTGAGAGGCTGGGGAGTGGTTAATGAGAGAGAGAGAGGGGGGGGAGAGAAAAATTCTTTTGGAAAAGCAGAGGACGAAATTTTAAAACTATGAATGTATATATATATATATATATATATATATATATATATATATATATATATATATATATATATATATATATGTATGTATATATATATATATATGTATGTATATATATATATATATATATATATATATATATATATATATATATATATATAGATGTGTGTGTGTGTGTGTGTGTATGTGTGTGTGTCCAAGATGCCCTTTTTCTGGGTTACCTCTTACAAGGTACGGCGTTAGACAACTGATACATAGATCGAGAAAGAGAACAACAGAAGTATGCTAATAGACAAGCAAGTGCCTGGTAGATATGCAGATAGACAGGTAGTCTGACAGAGGAACTGACTTTGATGGATGAATTAACAGATACACAGGTGGACACACACACACACACACACACACACACAGAGTAGGAGGGAAAAACATATGATGCCACATACTACATACTTTTATTCTATTTCCAATTTAATGGAAGTAGAGATACGGCAGAGCCATCAATTGCCTTTTTTTTCCTTTAAACACTTGGGCTCCAATGACTGACTTGCAGCTGAATGAAAGTGTCTCTTAATCCCATGACCATTAGGGTGTTAATAGTGACAGTATTAACAGATTTTTATTTCAGTACTCATTGTGTTGAATAAAAGCTTCTGACATTACCTGGGCTATAATACTGAGTTGTCCCGACTATTGACAGGTGTGCCAAAGCGCCCGCAGGAGATACCGAAAACCATCCATCCATCATCCAGTCCTATGTTGCCCCTTGAGGAGGTAGGAGCCCGGGGTTAGCCAAGTTGGTCCTGACATTTAAGATGAGAGTGGCCAGCCTCACTCATCCCTGAGTTGCATTAAGTGAGCAAAAAACCCCAACCATCCCTTGGATATAAACCTGCACAGGCTCAATCCTATTGGAGCGCCTTAATTACCCACTAAACCATAAGGCGCCGAAAACCGACCTTGGAAAATGTTTCATGCAGTGGAAAGAATGCTGGGTTACTTGTGTCGTCAGAAGGGGTCTACTTTGAAGGGGATTAGTGTCTTAGCTCAGCAGGTTACATATTTATTTTGTACAGTAAGAGCCTAAGGTTAGATACATTCTGAAGAGACCTGGTATAACGCTAACGACAAGGAAATTACCAACTTGCCTCCACTGAAGGGTTTTTATTTTATTATTCTTACCACCACCAAATGATTTGTACTGGTTAATGAAGGCTGGATGTAATCCCTGAAATGTAAACACTGTCTCATACACTGGATTAAATCGTTTGGCGGCAATTAGAATACAATAATAAACATGTCATCGTAATTATGCAGTTAGACAGGAAAGAGAAAATTCACAAAATGTCGAACTGAGATGGAAAAGACTAAACAACCAAGAGCTTAGAGTTGGGAAAGATGATGACCGATGATGACTGATATAATGGCTGTTAATGGTTTATGATGACTGATAATGAATGGTGACAACTAATGATGAATGACAATGTAAGGGGATGATTGATGAACATTGATAACGGTTGATGAGGATTAAGGTTGACTGATGATAAATGATAAAGTTTACTGATTCATGAAGGTTTATGGTGTTTGATAATGATTAATGATTGATGACGGTTGATGATAATTGGTAATGACTAATAATGGCTCATAATAAGTGATGCTGATGTGTAATGATTGGTATTGATTGAGGATTGATAATAATTAATGATGATTGATAATGACTGATAATGGCTGATAATGATTGATGATAATTGATAATGACTGACAGTGACTAATAATGATTGATGATAATTGATGACTGATAATGACTGACGATTAATGATAGTGACTGATGCTTACTAATAATGACTGATAATGACTGATGATGTCTAATGTTGACTGTTAATGATTGCTATATATGACTGATGATATGATGATGAGGAAGAGGAGGCGGTGAATATCGTGTCGATGATGATGATGGTAATGATGATGCGAGTAATAATAATGACAGGGGAAGGATGGTGATGATATTGATAATCATGCTGGTAATGATTATATATATATATATATATATATATATATACTGTATATATATATATATATATATATATATATATATATATATATATATATATATATATATATATATATATATATATATATATATATATATATATATGTGCAGAGAGAGAGAGAGAGAGAGAGAGAGAGAAACTCAAAAACAAAAAACAAATTCTTTGCCTAACCATATCATTGTCAGATGCTTCTGTCTGTCTCTGCCTGTCTGTTTGTCTGTCTCTGTCTGTCTGTCTGTCTGTCTCTCTCTAGCAAAAACAAATTTCTCAGCCTGACCATACCCCCCGTCATGCGCACCTACCCGACCTCCTCCCCTCATTCTTTAACCTCAGAAAATCAATCTGTGTGTAAATGTGTAAATGTGTGGGATTCGAAACAGTGCCGGGCTTTTGTGGGACCCGTGACCAAGATAAAAGCTGTAATTTGTATGGAGAGAGAGAGAGAGAGAGAGAGAGAGAGAGAGAGAGAGAGGGTCGTTGAATGATGAAATTAAACTGTGTGTGTGTGTGTGTGTGTGTGTGTGTGTGTGTGTGTGATAAACGAAAGTGCATCAAACTTAAGGTATTAATGGAGGTTATATGTAAAATCTTCACAACCAGAGATCATTGCTCTGAATGGGTAAGGGTGTTTTTCTCACCACCATTTTTATCCAGGGAAGGTTTTCAGTATAACCATTGTGTTAGTGTTTACCAGGCAGGTGCTTTTACTGCATTACTGAGGACGCCTTTCTTCTTTTGTTTTACTATATCTTAACAGTTATATCCCAGCAGGAAATACAGTGAATCAAGGGGGAAATTTAGGTGATATCTAACCCATTCTACTTCAACTGTCTTTTTTATATTAATCGTCTAGGGGTGGAGAAAATTAGCTTAAAAAAAAAGTACTCCTGGTACTGGAGTGGTATGGCATTTTCTCCTGAGTGGCTTTTAGTATAACCAGTGTGTGGGTGTTTATGAGGAGGTGCATTTAGTCCATTGCCGTGTGACCCGGATATTAGGGTGGCTGCACTGCCTTACGGCTGGATGGGATTAAAGCCTCATTTTAGGGTGGCTGCACTGCCTTACGGCTGGATGGGATTAAAGCCTCATTTTAGGGTGGCTGCACTGCCTTACGGCTGGATGGGATTAAAGCCTCATTTTAGGGTGGCGCACTGCCTTACGGCTGGATGGGATTAAAGCCTCATTTTAGGGTGGCTGCACTGCCTTACGGCTGGATGGGATTAAAGCCTCATTTTAGGGTGGCGCACTGCCTTACGGCTGGATGGGATTAAAGCCTCATTTTAGGGTGGCTGTACTGCCTTACGGCTGGATGGGATTAAAGCCTCTTGCCTTAAGATTAACAGTCTCAGCCTCCAATAACATACCCAATTAAATGAAGTCGCATAGAGTTAGCTGGAACAGTATACTAGAGTTGTCCCGACGGTGATAAGGTTAATGGTGCCAGTCTGAACGTTCAACCACGAGTTGAAGTAATGAAAAAAAAAAGGAAAATACAGTATATTAAAATAGAGGAAGTACAGAGAACATGAAAGAAATGGAAAAAAAAAAACAGGAACAATGATGATCGTTCTAAAAGAGTAAATTAAACAGTTTTAAAAAGTGGTGATAAAGAAGACAAAGAGAAATGAGAGGGAAAGGAATACGAAATAACATCAGTATTTACGTCATTCAATCCGGCGACGGTGTTACTGCAGTATGTATATGATATTAAATGCGCTTTTGTTCGCCTATTTATGTTCACTGTATTTGTATAGCCTAGAGCTGGGTCTTATACTGTTAAATATTTTTGTCGGATTTGTTGGAGGTCTTGTAAACCCAATGCTTCACCAAGTTTTGTTTCGGTGCCTCGAGAAATTGATAGCTATGACTTGAAGTTCATACTAGACAGCCGGCTACTTGCTGTGTGTGCTTTAGAGCCTCAGGCAGACGTCTGTTGGGAGGCATTGAGCGAGGTCTGGCTGTGGCTGCTAGTGTTTATGAGGAGCACAGATGTAAGTTAACATTTCCTCGAGCCATAGAGTTAAGCAGTGGATGAGTGCTTGTAAAATATGGCTGTTCATTTAACTTAATGTAATTTGAGTATTTGTGTATATTAGAGTGAAGCATTGGGTTATTAGGAATTTTCTTTTTCAGTTGTACAGTGTAGTTACGGCATGTGAGATGTCTGCGAGAATAAAGCCGATGTATCTGTCACAGTCTCTGTTCACCCTGATTGCTGGCAGCCACAAAGTACAAATCTCCTGGCGGATTAACACTGTGGCACCGGGTCTGCGGTTCACTTGGATCTGCTTCACCAGAGTGCAGTGTTGGGAACCATGAGTGTTTAGGTTTAACTGGTGCAGTGTTAAGAATACTTGGAGTTACCGTGACCTTTGTATATGAAATGTCTCGCAGTGGCGATATTAGCAAAGAAAAACATGACCTTGGCCGGGAGGATGGCGCCAGAGGTATAGAGGATTTTGTGGATAGTGTGTTGCGTGAACAGATTCTGGCGCTACAGCGTTCCCGTGCTGGTATAGTGGGATCACTCACGAAAAAGGAAAATGAGTTAAGTGATTTGCTGACTTGTGAAAATACAGACAGACTTCTTATAACAGAGAAAGTGGATTCTATTGAACGAACCTTGAGTAATTTCCGAACATGTCATACTCAACTTACCGGATGTCTTGAAAACTTAGACTCGACACATCACCTTAGTGAAGCACAAGCATATCATGAGAACATTATCCAGCGCGTGCAGGGAATATTGTCCGTGGCAAAACAGTGGATAAAGAAACATCCCGACAACGGATTAGTCCAACCAAAAGTTACTGCACGTAAGAATGCAGCTATCGGTGGTGAGACAGTGCAACCCGAAGATAGTGTTAGTGCTGCTGGTAGAGCCAGTGCTGTGTCCTCTACTTCCAGTGCTAGGGCGAGGGTGGCGGCCAGGAAGGCTGCACTTCAGGTCAAAGCACAGCTACTCAATGAGATACAGCAGAAGAAGAATGAAGCTGAGCGACTCGAGCTACAAGCAGACATTGCAGCCGCCGATGCAGAGGAGGTCTTACTACAGATGGAGGACAAAAGGTCAGGACGATCAAGCGTGGGATCAACGCGTGATGGTACCAAGGGTCACTACACTCATAAGGTCTGTAATAATAATGCCTATAGTGAAGTTGTTGACCATGATGGGAATGAACGTAGACCATTTGAACTTAATCCTTGTGCCGAGGAATGGAGAGAACGCCCACCAAATGTAGTGCCTTTGAACAAACATAACCATCATAATTCGTGTGATCAGGTTCAGGATCAGCGCCATATTCTCGACATATTAAGACTTCCTAAAACAGAAATGATGGTATTTGATGGTGATCCACTAAAGTACTGGCAGTTCATCAGAACATTTGATTCTTGTGTAGGTAACACACTGGCTGATCCTGCTTCAAAATTAAATAGATTACTTCAATATTGTTCGGGAAAAGCGCTGCAGGTAATCGAGAGTTGTGCCATTTTTGACCCCAATGTAGGTTATTTCAGAGCCAGGGAGTTGTTAAAGGAGAGATTTGGTAACGAGTATAAGATTTCTGAAACATGGATAAAGAAAATTACAAGTGGTCCAGTGTTAAGGATGGTAGACAAAGAAGCCTTACAAAACCTGGCAGATACTGTCAGAAGCTGTAAGGAGACACTTGATGCAATGGGTATGGTACAGGAAGTGGATACTCGTAGAATTATGGTGAAAGTCTTGGAACGGTTACCCCTGTACATTCAGGGAAGATGGCGTAAATCTGCAGTTGAGTATCTAGAAGAGAGAGGTAGATATCCTAGTATGTCTACACTAGTAACATTCCTGGAGACCGTTGCTAGAGAGGCCAATGATCCATTCTTTGGATGTTTTGAGGAAAGACAGAGAGAGGATAAGAGCAATAAGAAGGTTGGGTATATAAAGAAAAGGAGTGTAAACTTAAATACAGAGGCTTCAGAAACAAAGGACAAAGGAACTTTGAGTGATGATAAATGTGTTAAGCAATTATGTTGGATCTGTAAGAATTCTCATCAGCTACGTAATTGTCCTCAGTTTCTGAAGTACTCTCCTGAAAAACGAGTAGAAGTAATTAAGGACATGAAAATATGTTTTAACTGTTTGGCATCAACCAAGCACAAAGCCCAAGGATGCTGGCTGAAAAGGACATGTGATTTTAACGATTGTAAAGGAAAGCATTCAAGACTGTTACACACAGGACTGCAGCTTAGTAAGAGTACTGATACAGAAGCCAGTGAAACAGTAGCAGTAGGTGCAGCAAAGAGTTATGCTTGTGGAAATGCAGGAAGGGACGACTGTATTGCATTACCAGTCGTACCGGTAAATATTCATGGAGCTGGTAAGAAAAGAGAAATAAAAACATACGCCTTGCTTGATCCTGGCAGTAGTAAGTCTTTCTGTTCCGTGGACCTGATTAAACAGCTTGGCGTGGAGGGTAATCAGACTTCATTGTTGATGACTACTCTGAGTGACAGCAAAACCATTGAAGTGTTGGAAGTGTCTTTGGAGGTGTCAGGTATTTCTGGTCGGAGTAAGCAAAAGGTTGTACAGATCCCTAAGGCATATGCAGTGTCGAACCTCCCCGAGATGACTGACAGTATTCCAGATGCTTCTTATATTTCAAACTGGAGACATTTAAAGGACCTTGATTTTCCTCAGGTGGGTAGTGGAGTTTCCCTAATCATTGGTCAGGACCTTCCGCATGTGTTAACTCCTCTCGAGGTGAGGAAGGGTCTTCATGGTGAGCCATATGCGGTACGCACACTACTGGGGTGGACTGTAAATGGACCTCTCGGGAAGAGTAGTAAGAATAATGCAGTGTGTAATTTTATTAATTCATTACCAGGAACAGAACCTAGTCTAGAGGAACAGGTAGAGAAATTTTGGAAGCTAGATGTTGGTCAACATCTGGCTAGCTCAGACACACAACTCTCAGTTCTAGATAGGAAGGCTGTGGACGTCTGGATGAACTCTGCTTGTCTCGCTGATGGACATTATCAGTTAGACATACCTTTTAAGTCCAATCCTCCAGAATTACCTGATAATTTTTCTGTTGCTCTTAAAAGGTTAGAGTCTCTTGGTAGAAAGCTATCCAGAGACAGCCAATTGCATGAACTTTATGCAAAGGAGATAGACAGGTTATTGGAGCAAAAGTATGCCGAACGTGTGCCAGATGAAGAGGTGGATGCTCATAGAGGTAGGATATGGTATATTCCTCATCACAGTGTCGTACATCCTAGGAAGCCCGGCAAATTTCGAATTGTGTTTGACTGTGCAGCTGAGTATGAGGACACCTCTCTAAATAAAAGGGTATTGCAGGGACCCGACTTAACAAACACACTTCTTGGAGTGCTGCTTAGGTTTAGAGAAAACAGTATTGCGGTCAGTGGTGATATAAAAGAAATGTTTCACCAAGTGAAGGTGTCACCTCAGCATTGTGATGCTCTGAGGTTTCTCTGGTGGCCAGGAGGTGACCTGTGTAAGAAGCCGGTAATATATAGGATGACTGTTCATTTATTTG
>NC_137062.1:21978967-22016467 GCF_032717465.1 Coenobita brevimanus
TATTCAAGTCTTGCTACTGCTGTACTGTTTTATCCACCTTAACCCATGCGTCCCGTTGACGTGAATGAAAGTCCACACGTTTTGTTACTGCCAATCCCGTTGATGGACATAAACATGAATCAATTGCAAGGTCCCCTAGGTTTTCACAATTTCCAATTTTCCCAAGTGATTTGCCGATACACGTATACAAAGGACACCTTCCTCTACAAGATGCCAGGAAGGGACAATGCCTTACCCAGCTTTGTTCCCCCCGCATGCCACTGTCTCTTAATTCACCTATTTCAAAGTGACCATAGCCGGTAAAGACATGTGCCACGGTACGAAATTCCAGAGACCCAGAGTGATTCCCCAATCGATAGTAATGTGGAGGAACCGACTTTACATAGCATTAGAGGAAGAAACAGTCAGAAATGATGATCAGGTAATGTCGCCAATAAAGAGTCAGGTATGTTGATGTGTTTTGTGAGTGAAACAATCTTTATATTGCTTATATTACTGTGCGAAAACCAATATACTCTTGTACTACATATAAATTCATACCAAATAAATAAATAAATACCGTTTATGAGTGGTGGCAGAATGGTAACCCTCCCATAGAATTCATTTTCTTTGGAGCCAGCCTGAGAGAAAACACTCTAAGGTGAGGAGGGTACTGCTACCTGTATCGAGTGTTTTACAAGCCTCAGAGTAAGCGATTTCTCTATGATTTTTCGATGTTTCTCATCAAAAGCGGAGGTTTGAGCCAAAAAATTTTTTTTCCAAAAATGGTCGGGATTGGGAGGGAGTTAGTGGTGGAAAAGTGGTTGGGATGGGGGCTGGTTAAGCAGGGCCTCATGGTGCTAATAATGTGTACTGTAGTGGCCGGTTTGAATGCTAACACGACGATGCCATTGGCGGCCATCTCTACACGCGTTGAACTCATGCTCTGAAAGCGGGTCCTGAAGTGCCACCTGATCCATAAGGACAGCAAACAATTATTGGAGAAGTGACCCCACCTCCTCCCCTGCGCACCTAATGCTTCACACAAGTATAGGTATGTGACTAGTGATGGTCCGAATGTATGTTTTTCAACAGTCAGGGCAATGACAATGCGAATACGAATATGAATTTTTCAAATATTCGCGAATAGGACTGCAAATGCAAATATTCTGTTGATGACGAAGAGAAACATAAAAGTTATTATCGCCCACTTCTACAAGATGGAGCAATAATGTTTTTTCCATCTTCTGCGTGTCTCTTGGTGTGTGTGTGTGTGTGTGTGTGTGTGTGTGTGCGTGTGTCTTCCCATTATATATCATGGACGGCTTGAGCTATCAACATGAAACCTTCAGGGCATCATGATATAGCCAACATCTTGGCCGAGTTCGAACATGGGCACTCGGGGTCAAGGTCAAAGACACAAAAATGGCTGCTAAAAGTCTATCTCTCTATCTATCTATTGGTTGCCCAGACCTCAACCCCCATTCGGGGTGGACACCAAACAAATCAGCCTCCACGTCGCCCTGTCCCCCGCCATTTCACTGTCCTGCTCCCAACTCACACCCCTCTCTCTCATATACTGTAATTCTCTCCACCCCATCCCCTCCATCTCATCCTCGGCCTCCCCCTCTCTCTCCCCCTTCCACCTCACTCACATTACACTCTATCTTAGTCCAGTCTTTCACCCTCCATCCTCTCCACATGGCCAAATCTGTACACTCAGTGTATTCCTCCTAATGCTTCCTATCACATCCACATCCACACCACAATGCTCCCATTTTTATATCCTCATTTGTCAGCCTGTCTCTCCATGTGACTCCACAGGCTCCTGTTAAATAACTCATTTCCACTGCTCTCACTCTTGAGTTGCACGTCCTTCCAACAACGTCCAAGCTTCACATCCATCCACGCTAAAGTTGGTATCACAATACCTGTCATGTAGTAACTTTTTCACTTCCATTGCACACACTTCCCCTGTCTCTTATCACTGCTTTCAAAGAACCATGCAAACTTTCTTCTCCCTGCTGTACCTTTCTTTCAAGCACTTCACCCTCCAAACCTCCATCCTCACCAAAACATCACACTACCCAAGTACTTAAAAACACTCACATTTTCTAATTCCTCACCATCCAACCTCACTGTACATTCACTGACCTCACCACTCTCAAAGACCATCACTTTACTCTTCCTTATATTCACCTTTAGATTCCGTTTCTTACACACTCCTCCCAAACTCATCCACCAAGCCGTGCAGCTTCCCTTCGTCTTCACTCAACAACACTTTTGACATCATCTGCAAACAACAGTACAGGGAGTTTCAAGCCACTACCCTCTCTCACCAGGGCCACTCTAACATCCACTACCCTACCTTGCACCTCTTTTATTACCCCAATCCATGTACAGATTGAACAACCATGGAGAACATGACACATCACCTGTTTCAACTCCAACCTTCAAAGAGAAAAATTCACCAGGTTCACCTATCCACACGCACTCCAGCCTTCTAGTAACATCATACATACTCTTCGCAGCATTCCAACATCTTCTCCCATCTACTCCATATATTTCTTAATACTTTCCACAACTTCTTGTCTATCCACCCAGTCCATATGCTTTCTCCAAATCCATGAAAGCCGCATACAATTTCTTTCCTTCTCTGAGTGAAATTTTTCCACTAAATATCTAAGAATGAATATCTGATCTACACAACCTCTTCCCTTCCAAAAGCACTCCCTGTTCTTCTCCAACTAATTCCTCTGTTTCTTTCTCTAACTCTGTCATTAAGTATCCTACCATATACTTTTTCCTATTATACTAAGAAAACAAATGCCCCTATGATTACCACACACTTCTTTTTCTCCTTTTCCTTTGTACAGGGGAATAGATATACCTGACTTTTTTCAATCCTCCCGGGACTCTACCTTCATCCCAGGCCAATCTGCACATCTTCCACATCCATTCTACTACTATCTCTCCCCCATGCTTCAGCATTTCACCACCTGCACTCCGTCAGTTCCTGGGGCTTTCCCCAATTTAACTTTCTTCATTAAGCTTCCATAACTTACTATCCTACTGATTTCTTCCTGTCTTCTCACCTCCTCCTTCTCCCAGCCATTTCCCCCAGCCACTTATACTCGCAGTACTTCCATCCTCATATGTTCAACATTTCCTTACAGTGTTCTCTTCCATCTGTTGCCACTTTTTCTCCCTCTTCTCCACTAGTAATATACCATTTTTATCTTTCACTCCCTTGCTAACTTCACTTCCACCCTGTCTTACTCTTTTCACCTCTCTTTCCGGAACATTTTCTTGCAGTCCCTCCACTTTACACTGGAAATTCCTTCCCAAATTCCTCATCCACTCTCTCTTCTTACTCTCTCTTACTAATCTTTTCACCTCTCTCTTTTCTTTCTACATATAACTCTCTCTTCCGCCTCTCAACTTCTTCCACGCCCCTATTTCTCATCCATTCATTGTATGCTTTCTCTTCTTTTGTTGCCACAGCCTGTCTCACCTCTTCAGTTTACCACGCTGTTTCTTGCACCCACCTCCGTCTTCTCTTTCCTTCCACACACCACATCACATGCTGCACATATTTCTTCTGTAAATATCTTACACACACCTTCCATGTCTCCCATCTGTTCCAATTCATATTTGCCCAATCGTTCCTCCAAGCTTCTCTCTTATACTCTGCCTTTTTCTCATCCTCTTCTAACCTTTCCACTCTCCTTCTGCAACTACTCCTTCCTCTCGTCGTCTTCCTTCCCCTTCTTCTATTCCTCCATCTTACTTGAATCCTAATTCTGGCCACCACCAAGTAGTGGTCAGAAAGTCCACTCCCCCAACCTCTATAAGCTCTTTGCATCCATTACACATCTTCGCATCCTCTTCATCCACACACACATAATCAATCATTGCCTTCCCTTTCATTCAGTTCACCACCCACCCTTCTCATCACTCGCCATGTATACCTGTGGATCATTTTATATACCTGAAGAGGGTATTGGCTATCACCAACCCCCTCCCAGCACAAATATGTCCACCTAACAGCACTCCCATTTCTCTCATCTATCTCTAGCAGGCACACCCTACTCAATGCCACAACTACATTCCATCCCATCCTTCACATTCCCAACTGTGCTACCATTCACTATCACCGATCAAAAACATCCTCTCATTCCTTCCAAACTTCTTCCATGCACCACTTCCACATTTGTCCAAAAGTCAACTAGTTTTTTTATTGCCAGCCTTTAGCACCATTATATCTCATGAACGGCTTGAGCTATCAACATGAAACCTTAAGTTAGTATCAAGATATGAGTCAAGAATCTTGGACTTGATTAACACGCATGTTAATCTGGTGGGCGATTAGCATTCACCTCCTGAATGTTTTTCTTTCATTCATATTTTTTGGTACTAATTAACCTGCGGCGTCTCGTCGACGTTCTTTAAAGTCCTCAGCCGTTTTGTCACTGCCAATCCCGTCGATACTACGTACTTCTAACACGCTGCAATTGCAAGGTCCATAATTTCCACAATTTTCAAAATTCGCTCAAGATTATCAGATTAGCCTCTCCTACCTACCCAAGCCTCCCCCTACCTGCCACCCAGGCGGCAGCGTCCCCAGGACCCACGCATGACCCACGCACACCCTTGTCTCGGTCACTCACCTGTTAGCAGTGACCCACGTCCAGACATGGTTGCATAAAGGTCTCTTAGATGACGAGATACAATCCACCCTGGATGCCTTCACTGGAGATAGTGATTTCTGCACTTGATGACGAGTGTGGTGGATCATGATTATGTGCAGCTTGAGGAGGAAATAACAAGCAGTGATGAGGGAGGTCCCTTCGCATTTCGGAAAAAGCAGTATGTTCTGACCGAATCGTAAGGCAAGGGAAGGCCAGCCTGCCACCCCAAAACCCACCTGCACGGACCTCTCTCTCCATCCCTTAGAGAAGAGACTCTGATGAGGACGAGGACGAGGACGGCGGCTTACGAGACGTGATGTTGCCTCGTGGTTGGGGAAGGAGAAAATCTCACCTCCGAGGATCAGAAGGTGGGGTGAGAAGGCAAATCCGGTATGATCCTTGTGTTTTGTCTGGGGAAGGCAAAAGTGGTGTGGCGGGAGTGCGGGGTGAAAGGGAAAGTGGTGTGGCGGGAGTGCGGGGTGAAAGGGAAAGTGGTGTGAGGGAGGCAGCACGAGCACGTGGTGTACGTAGGCATAGGGGAGACGAGGTGGAGCCACTCCCCAGCACGTCTTTCGCCCCACAATATTCCCAAACTTCCTCCCCACAGCCCCCAGGATGTGGGGAAAGGAAGGAAAGGGAAGGGAAAGGAGTAAAGGAAAAGGGAGAGGGAAGAGGGAAGTGTGAGTGATGAAGGGCGCGCTAAACTCCACCTCCCCAACCAATGCCCCCACCACCCTCACCTCCGACCCTAGACAGAAGGCTGACGATGGGGACATGGAGGCTGGAAGACGGTAGTGTCTGCTGTGGAACTGGGAAGATGGGAGTAATTTTACTTCCCATCATTCACCCTTTCTGACAGAGGAGTGGCGGTCTGGTTGCATGGCTCCAGGTGTGCATACACAGGTTCCACTAGGGTGGGTTTCTTACCCACCTGTTTCTTTGGGGAGGCGTTTGTGGGGCGCATAGTGGAGCAGACAAACCTCTTTTCACGAACACAACGCCGTGAGCAGACTGAACGTGTCTGGGTACAACTAGCAGGCACTCCCAGCAATATGACTATCCTGTAACTTCAATTTCTGAGATGTTTCTTATTTTTTGCCCTGGTTCTCTTGATGGGTGTTGTCCAGGAAAAATCAAATCCCGGCACATACTGGACCACTGACCCAATGAGCCATCACACCTTTCTTTGAAAAGGTGATGAGTCGTAAGTCAAGATTTCAGCAGATTCTCAACCGCCTCCACTTTTTTGATTACCAGAAGATCCAGCTAATGCTAATAACACTGATAAAATGAGGAGAATTAGAAGCCTTGTATTTGATCATCCTATGGGAAATGTTCCACTCCTCATTTTATCCTTACAGAGACCTCATCATAGACGAGGAGGTCTTGTGTTGTGGAGAAGGCAATATTTCCTTTCGCCAGTACATACCCAGCACAGAGACACCTTTTCGGGTTCAAGATCTTTGTTATGTGTGACTGTAAGACTGGCTTGATGTGCAAGACATAGTCTTGTACACGGGCCTTGCACAGACAGACATAACAGAAGATCCTAGTATTGAGCTCTCAGGGGCCGTGGTGAAGACAACCTGACAGAGGAGTACCTTGGGCCATTGTGGTCATGTGTTGTACCTGGACAACTGGTACACCCCAAGCCCCTCTTTCTCGCTTGGTTCCCTTCCACCAACACGACACCGGAGTCTGTGGTACAGTAAAGAGAAACCGTCACCATATGGTCAAGATAGGGAGTGGAAACATCTGACAAGAACGAGGTGGTTTTCTTTCCCAGGCATATAAACATCACTTGCCACCTCTGTGGAACCACAACAGGGAAGTTTGCCTCTTATTGACTGTACACAGCTTCCCCTGATGCACCGCACAGACTCCGTTGATCACACGGTAGCGAGAGGAGGCGCAACGTCTGGCAAACCTGAGTCTGTATTTGACTATAATCTGAACATGAGGCAAGTGGATCAGGGGGTCAGGCTCATGGAAATTTCCAGTGTGGACTGTGCCTGGACCACAGAAGTGAAGTGGTACAAAAAGCTCTTTTCCACTTGCTCGCACATCACGGTCCTCAATGCACACTACCCTCCACGCCATGACAACGGGAATCTCTGAGACCTTTTGAGGGGTTTGCTGAGGGAGCTGTCACGTGAAATAATCGCCATGGGTACGCACTTTGGATGGACAGGCCCACACACTGCACACCGCATCCCCATGGCTGCCCAGACTCCCACTGTGCCTCATGGACTGCCACCACCCTAGCACAATCCCTTCCCAACCAAACCGTCGTAAACCCCAGCGCCGCTGCCATGTATGCAAGCACTCAACAGTTAGACCAGCCACTCAGAGAAAAGACACAAGGTATGAGAGTGCAGAGTGCAATGTTGCGTTGTGCCTTCAGCCCTATTTCAAAGAGTATCATAACTTCCTACACTACTGAAACTGTGTGGGATGGCGATATGACGCTCAGTATAATGGTAAGGCCAGTCAGTATGTGATAAGTTTTATATAAAGTTGAAACGGGTGTAATGTTAGCAGGAAAGTAATGTATAAGTTGAGAAACAGTGTAAGTTGAAAGAAGTTATATCAAAACTACACCCACTGTGTAAATCTGCGAAAATATGACGCTCAGTATAACAGTCTGGTCTGTAAATATGTGATAGCAATGATATAAAGTGGAAACGGGTGTAATGTTAGCAGGAAAGTAATGTATAAGTTGAAAAATAGTGTAAGTTGTAACAATTGATATCACGAGTACACCCAATGTGTAAATCTGCGAAAATATTACGCTCAGTAGAACAGTCTGGTCTGTGTGTGATAGCAATGATATAAAGTGGAAAAGGGTGTAATGTTAGTAAGAAAGTAATTTATAAGTTGAATACTAGTGTAAGATGAAACAAATGATATCGCGATAACACTCACTGTGTAAATATGCGATAATATGATGCTCAGTAGAATAGTAAGGTCTCCAATTATGTGATAGCAATGGTATACAGTGGAAACATGTGTAATGTTAGTGGAGAAGTATTATATAAGTACAAAAATAGGTTGTAAGTTGAAATAATAGTCATAACGACTTTACCCGCTGTGTTATTATGCGCTATTATTACGCTAAATATTATCGTAAGGCCTGAAACTATCTCAAAACAGTTCTCTAAAGTGGAAAAGTGTATAATGTTATTAGGAAAGTATTATGTAAGTTGAAAAAACACAAAGCGAGTTGAAACAACAGTCACAGCGAGTTCACTCAGTACGTAAATAAGCGCTAACATTACGCTAAATGTTATCGAAAGGCCTGTGAATACGTAAAAACAGTTCAATAAAATGTAAAATGGTATAATGTTATTGGAGATGTATTATGTAAGTAGAAAAAATGATATGTATCATGAATCAGCAATGTTAGCGATTCATCAGTGAACAGTTTGCCTGATTTCGCTCAGTTTGCCCGATGGTACAATTCTTATTTCACCTCTATTTTTGTGTAAAATCCAATTTACTCTTGTATCACATGTTTTTATGTTTGTAATAAATACATATCTACTTACTTTTATTGGTTTCCGAGACTTATAATACCATAGAAAACGTGAGAGCCTCAGACCACCTCCACAGAACACGGTACCAGGTGTAACGAAGGTATACCTGTTTAGGCCACTTATGGACCCCAGTGAACAGTTTCTTGGTGATTGACCATTGTTTCTGATCAAAAGCGAAAGTTTTAGCAAAAAAAATTTGGGTCCAAAAATGGTCGGATCTGGGGGGTACCAGTGGTGAAAAAGTGGTCGGGACAGGGCGGGTTAATTTCACTGTAAGAGTTTCAGCCTTAGAAAATTGAATGAACAAATATCTATTAATTTTCTGTGTTACAAGGATGCGAGACAAGCACTCAACTCTTACATGCATCCCCCGGGAATATCAGACACGTCCTGGACGAACCTCGAAGGGACCCACAACAGATCATGTCACAAAGGCGTTCTCTCTCTCTCTCTCTCTCTCTCTCTCTCTCTCTCAAATTCTTGAGATTAACAGTACTTTTTCTATTTATCAGCTAAATATCTGGAACTTACCTACTTTATAATGAGAAATTCTGAAATTCTGTCATTAGGCAAAAAATGTGGAGAAATCCAAGCTTTTCAGGGAATCAGGCAACACTACATGATGCAGAAAACAGCCCTTGCTAGCTTGGCACAGTTGTTTGGTTGGCAACACTAGCTTAGAACACTCATTCAATTCACGCTTTTAACTCTTTTTTTTTTTTTTTAATCTTTTTATAACCATTATGATGTTACATTATTAGTATTCACAAAATATTCGCATGACAACATGCAAATGCAAATGTGAATATCGACCAAATATGAGAATACCTGGAAATGCGAATGTGAATGTGAATATTCGGACCATCACTAGTCTAGACGGCTTTTGAGCATAGAGTGACAATAGCAGGTAGAGTTGGTAGTTGTGTTTCCAAGTGAGTAAAAAAAAAAAAAAAATACACCAACTCACTCATTGTGTAACATGAAATCATAATAATTACACGTCCCCTATATGCCTTGTTAGTATTGAGGCCAGTGATGGCAGAAAATACATCAGCTGAAGAAATTTTAATGTCAGCCATGAGGAAGTTAGAGGGGCGAAGTGATGGAGGAACAGCACCGGAATCGTCTAAGGTGCAATTGGAGGAGAAAGTCTGAGCAAAGAGATCTCCTTTATCAGTAGAAAAAATAGCTACAGAGCCATCAGAGTAGAAAAGAGGAGGGAAGGATCATGAGGTAAAGTTGTTAGAAAGGTTTTTGGCAAGGTGCCAGAAGGAGCAGGAAGAATTCGAGCTGGAGAGTTGAGAGCATTTAGTACAGATGAAATTATTTTTAGCAGAGCGAAGAACAGACTTAGCACGATTCCGGGCAGAAACGTATAAAAGATGTGATTCAGGGGTGAGTTGGCTCTGGTACCTTTTATAGGCCCTCTCCTTGTTGCGGACAGCATTAGAACAAGCGTGATTAAACCAAGGCTTTCTTGCATTAGTCAAAGGATATGAGAAAGGAATGTATGCTTCCATGCCCGAGAGAATAACCTCCGTAATGCGCAAGGCACACCCAGATGGCTCCCGGCCATGGAAGCAATAATCATTCCATGGAAAATCAAAGAAGTACTGCCTGAGGGCCTCCCAAATCTGCAGCTCCGAAGTGCCACAGACGTCATTTCTTTGGAGGGTCCACAGGCCTTACCGGAGTGATAGGACAGGTTAAGGCGATAAGGTTGTGATTGGAGGAGCCCAACGGAGAGAAAAGATTAACAGTGTAAGCAGAAGGATTAGTAGTAAGGAAGAGGTCAAGTATGTTGGAGCTCTCTCCAAGGTGGTCAGGGATACGGGTAGGGTGCTGTACAAGCTGCACTAGGTCATTAAGGATAGAAAAGGTGTAGGCTAGTTCACCAGGTGGATCAGTGAAAGGAGAGGAGAGCCAAAGGTGGTGGTGACATTGAAATCTCCTAGAATGGAGATTTCAGAGAAAGGAGAAATGGATAGAATGCGTTCCATCGTAGAAGTAAGATAGTTAAAGAATTTTTGATAGTCAGTAGAATTAGGAGATAAGTAAACAGTGCAGATATATTTAGTCAGAGAATGACAGGAAAGCCGAAGCCAGAGTGTAGAGAATTCAGAAGAATCGAGTTCAGGAACACGAGAACAAGATAGGTCGTTGCATACATATACTCAGCATCCAACTTTGGCTTTGAAATGAGTATAGAGAAAACAGGAAGATACAGAAAAGGGTTTGCTGTCAGTTGCCTCAGACAGCTGAGTCTCAGCTAGAAAGAGAAGGTGAGGTTTAGAGAAGGAGAGGTACTCTGTTTTTAGGGTAGCTCTACACTGAGTGGCAAGACGAATGATTTTGTGTAAACCAGGAATGCATTCACAACACTCAGTGGTAACCGTACTGTAATGCTAGGTGAAATAGGCTCGACTTCTCGGTCCTAGAACACCTAACGTGTAGCTGGGTCCTCTTTCGAGACCAGGGCTTAATGCAATAAAGAGAGGCAGGACACAAAAACTTCAGGCATTAACCTTTACATGTATATTACCACAGTCAGACACAGGACAAAGTCAGCAGATATTACAACACAATATGTAGCAAAGAAATAAAACCTTAACTAGGATATTAGTATCTCGCAGGATACTGGCTTAACTGATACTGATACCAACACAATTAAGTCTAGTGTATTAAGTGTACAGTGAATATGGGCGTGCGCGTGGCGTGGGGAGCCAGTCTCACAGAGGGGGGGGACGAGGGGAGTGACTTGCGACGGTTCAGAACAGAGTTATGGTAATACTGGGGATGGGCAAGTAGTAGTAATCTGAATTAAATATTTTCCGATAGCAAAGGGGCTTTGGCAATTGATTCTATTTCTTGTTCACGCTCACACTAAATATTGGGAAGGGGAAGTGACATAGAGAATTCACGGGTAATACGAGTGGGGGAATATTTTTAACACTTTCTCTATTATTTCCTTAGAGCCGAAGGTATTAGGAGTGTCTTACTACAGAGGAATTTTCAGAGGCACAGTCTTACTAGTTTCCTACAAAGGGCGTCACTCGTGAGTCTGATTCATCAGATCTTGATTTATACACTCCTCCTTTACTTCTTCAACGTGATCTTACTTGCCCCGATAGTCACCATATTAAGTCACTGTATTTGTTTCACTAGGTTTGGGCAAAGTCACACTTAACCTAAATCACTTTCATTATTTCTGGGGCATCACCACACTTATCATGAGTCACTCATCGTGGGGGGGGCGAGGGAGAAACACGCCGGCATCAATTCTGCCGGGGTAGGGGCACCGCCAAGGGGAGGCGTGCCGAGAGGGAACGGGACAGCTCGTAGGGGTGTCCTCTTGCATCCAGGGCTACAGGTGGCGAAGGGGCCCGCAGTCTCCGGGCCTGGCTCAGGGGTGTGGCCCTCAGGACTGGGGCCGAACAGCTCCAGAAACCTCTGGTTCAGGTCTCGGCCGGAGGTGGGAGTCTTACGCCGTCTTGGGGGCGTAGGGAGATCGTGCCCAGGCGTCCTGGGGAGGGTCTGGGGAGGCTGAGGACTGCGGTCCCCAGAATCTAGGGGCGCTGACAGGGAAGGACTGTGGCACGGGCCTACACTGGGGTCCGTCAGGTGAGTCTTCTCCAGAGCCAGGCATAGGGAGTGGAGGCCAGGGGAGGCTGTGAGGCCTGGCTGGGATGCTCTGGTACGGGAGGTCCATGCTCTTGTCTCCTGCTGGAGCGATGACTCACTCAATGCCTCCTTTTGTCTGTGGAGCCCGGCAATTGGCCATGGCTGCCCAGGGGCACAACTATCAGGTGCCAGAGCCCGGCAGTTGGCCGTGGCCTGAGTGGGGGAGTCAGCACACCTCTGTACACCTTCGGAGCGGCAGTAGGCCATCTGACGAAGGTGGGAGCAGCAGTAGGCCATCTCCTGCTTCAGGAGGGAAGAGCGGGAATTGGCCGTCTCAGGGGCAGCACCTTTGGAGCGGCAATGGGCCGTCTGGCGAAGGCGGGAGCGGCAGTAAGCTGTCTCCTTCTGCAGGAGGGAGGAGCGGCAGTAGGCCATCTCAGGGGCAACGTCTTCGGAGTGGCAATTGGCCATCTGACAAAGGTGGGAGTGGCAGTAGGCCGTCTCCTTCTGCCAGAGGGAGGAGCAGCAGTAGGCCGTCTCGAGTGCACCACCTTCGGAGCGGCAATTGGCCGTCTGACGAAGGCGGGAGCAGTAGTAGGCCATCTCCTTCGGCCGGAGAGGGGAGCAACAGTAGGCCATGTCTGGGGCAGCACCTTCGAAGCGGCAGTAGGCCGTCTGGTGAAGGTGGGAGCGGCAGTAGGCCGTCTCCTTCTGCAGGAGGGAGGAGCGGCAGTAGGCCGTCTCAGTAGGGGCACCTTCGGAGCGGCAATTGGCCGTCTGGCGAGGGTGGGAGCGGTAGTAGGCCGTCTCCTGAGGGCAGGAGCGGCAGTAGGCCGTTTCCTGAGGGGCACTGTCTGGAGTTATGAGAGCAACTCCACCCCTAGCTGATTCAGCAATCCCACTCCCTGAAGGTAATGTCCTTCTCCTGCTATGGTGATGGCGCGATGGCTGAGTGACATAGGGGCGCATGGCCCGGGCTGACATATGTCGTTGTTGCGCTGTATCCCGTCGTCCGGTGGCGGCTACTCCGTGGGGTCCGGGTGGGGGTGTCTGTAAGTTCCCGGGGGCACTGGGCTGTACGCCACTCGTCTCATTTTCGGGGGCACTATGGTTTTCCTCACTTGTTTCCTTCTTGGGGGCACTACATTGTAAGTCACGCATTTCACCACTCTCTCCCTGTGAAAAGTCACGTCCCCGTGGCTGGAGGTGGTATACGTGCGTGTCGTGGGTGGCGTATGCAGGCTGGAGGTGTTGTAACATGGTCTGCCAGGCGGTGGTGTAGGGGTTTTCTTCCTGCTCACCGTCGCAGGTGAGGAAGAGCATGGAGGCGGTGAGGGTGGACCGGAGGAGGGTAAGCAGGTGGTGTGGTCCTCTGAGTCGACGATTCTTGCCGATGGTTGGTGCCCATACGGCTCGTCTCACCTTCATCCTTGTCGGTGTTGTTGCTGGTGTGGTAGGGAGCTGTATGCTGGACACCTTGATGAAGGCAAGTGGTTGGGAGAGGCGGCCGGAACATGTGATGGATGTTTTGAGGATGGGTGTAGGTGGTGATGTGGGTGTGCGGGGTTGGTGTGGTGCGTGGGATGCGCAAAGGCGGCCATGGGGTGGCGGGGGTGTGGGCAGTGCGGAGTGGGGAGCGGGGTGTGGGGTGAGTGGGTAGTGGTGTTGTGGGGTTGTGAGTGGTGCGGGTGGGGGTTGGGGTGTGTGCAGACAGTGGCCTGGGAGTTGCGATGGCGGTGGTGGGTGACGGCTGAGGCGAGGGTGTTGTGGGTGGACGTGGTGCGGGGGTATGGGCGGGACAGCGGCGCAGGGCGTGGGAGAGGAGGTGGCTGGTGGTGGGGAGGTGGAGGGGTGGCCGGGTGTTGGTGGTGCAGGTGAGCTGTCAGGTGAGGTGTGATGCGGTGTGGCGGTGGCAGTGGTGCGCCATGACAGGGAAGTTTTGGCCGGCGCTCCAATGGTGGGTGTGGGCGAGGTGGTGGGGCTTGAGGTGGGGGGTGTGTGGGGGTGTGAGGGTGATCTGGCACTGGGGGTCGGTAGCGGTGGTGAAGTGGCAGGAGAGGTGGCTTGGAGTGTAGGTGGCGAGGAGGGAGTGCGGTCTTGTGGCGCCGTCCCAGTGTTTGGTGGTGGCATGGTTTGGGCGGTAGCAGGGTTCTGTGCTAGTGGTGTGGGGTGGGTGGTGGGTGCGAAGCCAGGGGATGGTGCGGGTGTGGGGGTGATGGCAGACGGTGTGCGGTGCTGGAACCGTGGTGGCTTGGCAGGGGCTGTGGAGTGGGGTGTGGCAGGTGGTGTGTGTCGTCGGAGGCGAGGAAAGGTGGGATGAGGTGTAGGGGGAGAGGGAGCCGGTGGTGATGGGGAGATGTGGCCTTGCGGTGTTGCATGAATGTTCAGGGATGGGGCGGTGCAGATGGTAGCAGGGGGCTGAGCTCGTGAGAGAGTGATGGGTGGTGTGGCGTGGGGTGTGGTGGGCAGCGAGGCATCTGGTGTGGTTATTGTGGATGAGATGGGGATCCGTGGGGATGGTGAGGTTGAAGGTGGGGTAGGGGAGGTGAGCGAGGGAAAAAAGGTGGGTGAGGATGAGGAGGGTGTGATAGGGAAGGTGAATTAGTTGCCCATGTGGGCGGGGAAAGCGAGTGGTGGTGAAGTGGTGGTGGTGGGTGGTGCGGGTTGGTAGGTGGAAGGCAGTAGACAGAGGGAGGTGGTTTTAGGAAGTAGGTTAGGGGAAGATGAGGGAAGGGTCCTAAGAGGCCTGTGAAGGGGGAGGCAAGTTCTGTGTTGAAGGGGTATAGTGGTGTGTGGGATGGGAAGGTTAGAAATAGGGGTGGGAATAGGGGAAGGTAGAACAGAAGAGATAGTGAGAGGGGAGGAAAAGGAAAGATGATGTTTCTCCCTGTCGTAGACTGAGGGAGATGTGAGGTGGCCCCCGCCATGATGGTGGGATGTGGGGACAGTGGGGGGGTGCTTTTTGTGTTTTCTTTTTTGTATTTTCTTCCCCTGAGGCTTAGGGGAATTTGCGTATGGTGGGGAGGTTTGTAAGCTCCCTCATGTCATTTGGCTGCGCTGGGCAGCTTCTAGCTGCTCACGGATGTCGTGGATTGGGCATCCGTGGCAGCACGGAGAAAATTCCCACGGGTTGACGGTGATGAGGTCAATGGGAAATTGATTTATTTCGCCGATGCGTTGAGGGGTAGCATGGACGGCTAGAAGGTGCCTCATTAAATTGATATCTTTATCCAGGTCTCCCGTCGGTTCGTGTATTATGAAATGTTCTTTAATGAAACCGGGGAGAATCCTGAGGAGTGTATGAAACGTGAGTTGTTCCCGGGTTTCTTCATCTGCCTCCGGGTAGGCAGTGGTGACTCAGCGTCTTGCCACAGTTAGGGTATCATCTAGATTCCTGTCAAATTTTAGACTATCCAGTTGGGATAGTGCCACCACTTTCCCTAATGATGGGGTGATGGCCTGAACAACGAACTCTGTAAAGTTCTGCCAGGTGAGCTCCGGAACGATTTTTGGTGCTATGTTCGCTGCCGCTTTGCCCAATAGTGGTAGCGTGACTGCAAAATTCTGTTGGTCATTTTCAAAGCCAATATCCAGTAAGGGTTTAATTATTGCCAGATACGTGTATACATCGTACTGGTCGGGGTCAAACTTGGGTAACTGAACGTGCCGTTTAGTTGCCATGTTGCCAAATATTTCTCACTACCTCTCTTCTACACCCGGGTCAAGAACCACCGCTGGCCACCAGTGTAATGCTAGGTGAAATAGGCTCGACTTCTCGGTTCTAGAACACCTAACGTGTAGCGGGGTTCTCTTTCGAGACCAGGGCTTAGTGCAATAAAGAGAGGCAGGACACAAAACTTCAGGCATTAACCTTTACATGTATATTACCACAGTCAGACACAGGACAAAGTCAGCAGATATTACAACAAAATATGTAGCAAAGAAATAAAACCTTAACTAGGATATTAGTATCACGCAGGATACTGGCTTAACTGATACTGATGCCAACACAATTAAGTCTAGTGTATTAAGTGTACAGTGAATATGGGCGTGCGCGTGGCGCGTGGAGCGAGTCTAACAGAGGGGGGGGCGAGGGGAGTGACTTGCAATGGGTCAGAACAGAGTTATGGTAATACTGGGGATGGGCAAGTATTAGTAATTTGAATTAAATATTTTCCGATAGCAAAGGGGCTTTGGCAATTGATTCTATTTCTTGTTCACGCTCACACTAAATATTGGGAAGGGGAAGTGACAGAGAATTCACGGGTAATATGAATGGGGGAATATTATTAACACTTTCTCTATTATTTCCCTAGAGCCGAAGGTATTAGGAGTGTCTTACTACAGAGGAATTTTCAGAGGCACAGTCTTACAAGTTTCCTACAAAGGGCGTCACTCGTGAGTCTGATTCATCAGATCTTGATTTATACACTCCTCCTTTACTTCTTCACCGTGATCTTACTTGCCCCGATATTCACCATATTAAGTCACTGTATTTGTTACACTAGGTTTGGGCAAAGTCACACTTAACCTATATCACTTTCATTATTTCTGGGGCATCACCACACTTATCATGAGTCTCTCATCGTGGGGGGGGGCGGGGGAGAAACACGCCGGCGTCAATTCTGCCGGGGTAGGGGCACCACCAAGGGGAGGCGTGCCGAGAGGGCACGGGACAGCTCGTAGGGGCGTCCTCTTGCATCCAGGGCTACAGGTGGCGAAGGGGCCCGCAGTCTCCGGGCTTGGCTCAGGGGTGTGGCCCTCAGGACTGGGGCCGAACAGCTCCAGAAACCTCTGGTTCAGGTCTCGGCCGGAGGTGGGAGTCTTACGCCGTCTTGGGGGCATAGGGAGATCGTGCCCGGGCGTCCTGGGGAGGGTCTGGAGAGGCTGAGGACTGCAGTCCCCAGAGTCTAGGGGCACCAACAGGGAAGGACTGCGGCACAGGCCTACACTGGGGTCCGTCAGGTGAGTCTTCTCCAGAGCCAGGCGTAGGGAGTGGAGGCCAGGGGAGGCTGTGAGGCCTGGCTGGGATGCTCTGGTACGGGAGGTCCGGGCTCTTGACTCCTGTTGGGGCGATTTTGTCCGTGGGGCCCGGCAATTGGCCGTGGCTGCCCAGGGGCAAAATTATCAGGTACCAGGGCCCGGCAATTGGCTGTGGCTGCCCAGGGGCAAAATTATCAGGTGCCAGGGCCCGGCAGTTGGCCGTGGCCTGAGTGGGGGAGTCAGCACACCTCTGTACACCTTCGGAGCGGCAGTAGGCCGTCTGGCGAAGGTGGGAGCAGCAGTAGGCCATCTCCTGCTTCAGGAGGGAGGTGCGGCAATTGGCCGTCTCAGGGGCAGCACCTTTGGAGCGGCAATGGGCCGTCTGGTGAAGGCGGGAACGGCAGTAGGATGTCTCCTTCTGCAGGAGGGAGGAGTGGCAGTAGGCCGTCTCAGGGGCAATGTCTTCGGAGCGGGAAATTGGCCATCTGATGAAGGCGGGAGCGGCAGTAGGCCGTCTCCTTCTGCTGGAGGGAGAAGCAGCAGTAGGCCGTCTCAAGGGCACCACCTTTGGAGTGGCAATTGGCCGTCTGACGAAGGCTGGAGCGGCAGTAGGCCGTCTCCAGGGCAGCACCTTCGGAGCAGCAGTAGGCCATCTGGCGAAGGCTGGAGCGGCAGTAGGCCGTCTCCAGGGCATCAACTTCGGAGCGGCAGTAGGCCGTCTCCTTCTGCAGGAGGGAGGAGCGGCAGTAGGCTGTCTCTGTAGGGGCACCTTCAGAGCGGCAATTGGCCATCTGGGGAGGGCAGGAGCGGCAGTAGGCCATCTCCTGAGGGGCGCTGTCTGGAGTTATGAGAGCAACTCCACCCCTAGCTGATTCAGCAATCCCACTCCCTGAAGGTACTGTCCTTCTGCTATGGTGACAGCGTGACAGCTGAATGACATAGGGGCGCACGGCCCGGGCTGACGTATGTCGTTGTTGCGCTGTATCTCGTTGTCTGGTGGAGGCTACTCCGTGGGGTCCGAGTGGGGGTGTCGGTAAGTTCCCGGGGGTACTGGGCTGTACACCACTCGTCTCATTTTCGGGGGCATTATGGTATTCCTCACTTGTTTCCTTCTCGGGGACACTACGTTGTAAGTCACGCTTTTCACTTACAACCAACTAACACGTGTTCCCTACGTGACAACAAGTGGGTTGGCGGAAGGTTAGCGCCTGTCCCCGGAATATGACCACCTAAAATTACAAACAAGAAGCCTCGGACCAGGACTGACCAAAAGTTGACAACTAAGGACCTAATAAAGGATATGATACGGATAGCTAGAGGCAATGTAAGGGGTGCAAATGATGAGGTGAAAGAAAGAGAGATTGTCCAGGTGCCCTAGGGTGTGAAAGTGGATGTATGTGGATTAATTGAAACTAAATGGAGAGGTGAGAGTTTGAGAGAATGGGAGTAAGGATGGGATATATGTGTGGGAGTAGATAAGAATGAGAGGGCAAAAGAAGGAGTGTGTATTGTTGTAACAGATGGAAGGTGAATATTAGAGAGTATGGATCAGTTGGCTCAAGGATTGTGTGGGTATGACTGAAAGTTGGACTACAAAATGTAGGTGATTGTATGTGTGTATACGCAAACGCAAGATCATGCAAGCAAATTGAGAGAAGAGTTCTAGACAAATGTGGAAGCTTGCATGGAAAAGTTAGAAAGGAGTGAGAGAGTGTTTTTGATTGGAGATATGAATGGAAAAGTAGGGAATGTGAATGTGGATGGAGTAGCTGGAGAGTGGGGTGTGCCTACAGAGATGGATGAGAATGGCAGTGCTTTAGTGGACATTTGTGCCGAGAGGGGGTTGGTAATACCTAATACCTTCTTCAGGCACGAAAATAGATATACGTGGCGAGTGATGAGAAGGGTGGGTGGTGAACTGAATGAACGAAAGGCAATGAATGATTACGTGTGTGTGGATGAAAGGATGAGAAGGTGTGTAATGGATACAAGCGTATATAGAGGTTGGGAGAGTGGTCCAAATGAAATGGAGAAATAGAAGAGAAGGACAGGAGGAATTACTTCATACAAGGAGGGTGGGAAAGTTACAAAAGGATGGAAAAAAGGCAGAATATGAGAGGAAAGTGGAGGAGCGATTGGGTAAATATGGATTTGTTCAGATGGGGGACGTGGAAGGTGTGTGCACAGAAGAAATCTGTGCAGCATGTGAGGTGGTGTGTGGGGTGAAAAGGAGACGAAAGGGGATGCAGTGAACAGCATGGTGGAATGAAGAGGTGCGAGATGCTGTGGCACAAAAGAAGAAAGCATCTAGTGAGTGCATGAGAAATAGGGGCGTGGAAGAAGTTGAGAGACGGAAGAGAGAGTTATATGGAGAGAGGAAGAGAGAGGTGAAAAGATTAGTAAGAGAGAGTAAGAAGAGAGTGGATGAGGAATTTGGAAGGAATTTCAGTGTAAAGTGGAGGGAATGTAAGAAAATGTTCTGGAAATAGACAGAATTATAAAGGGTGCCAAAGAAGTTAGCTGGGGAGTGAAAGATAAAAATGGTTGATTACTAGTGGAGAAGGGAGAAAAAGTGAGCAGATGGAGAGAACACATTAAGGAAATGTTGAACATAGAGAATGAAAATGATGTAAGTATAAGTGGCTGGGGAATGGCTGGGAGAAGGAGGGATGTGAGAAGAGAGGAAGAAATCAGTAGGATGGAAGTTGTGGAAGCAATGAACAAAGTTAAAATGAGGAAAGCCCATGGAATTGATGGAGTGTGTGGTGAAATGCTGACGCATGGGGGAGAAAGAGTAGTAGAATGGATGTGGAAGATATGCAGATTGGCCAGGGAGGATGGTAGAGTCATGGAGGATTGGAAGTCAGGTATAATTATTCCCCTGTACAAAGGAAAAGGGGAAAAAGAAGTGTGTGGTAATGATAAGGGCATTTGACTTCTTAGTGTAATAGGAAAAGTACAGTATAGATGGTATTCACATGACGTCACGATCCCCTGATAAACAATAACAAACTGCTTCTCGGTTCTGGCCATGGCCGCACAGTGAACTGCAAGGATGTTGAAGTGGTGTTCTGCATTCGGCTGCTCAAATAAGGTATAGAGACAATGTCTCCTTTTACAGATTTCCTGTCCAGACTAGAAATAGAAGTGGAGGGCCTGAAAGGGCTATAAATCGCAGGAAATTGTGGGTAAATGCCGTCAAGAGAGCAGCAGTCGGTTCGACTTCCAAGATTTGGCAGCCTTCACAACATGACAGATTGTGCAGTGCACATTTCACATCAGGTAAGTTTTTATATATTGTATTAAACTATTAACGATACTTTATAGACACCAGGTTTTATTTAATGTAAGATATAGAGACTAGGCTTAGGAAAACTTCAGGCGCAGTCCAGTTAGGTAGGGTAACAAAATCATGTGAAACTACCAGTAGAAAATTCACACATTGGTTAGTGTAGTTACCTATGCCATAAATGAATCGATTAGTGTATGAAATTGCAGGAGAGAGGGAGAGACTAAGAACATACATGAAATTAGTTGCTATTTTAATGTCTGTCCTTAGTCACTCCCTCTCTCCTGCAGTATTACACCCTTATTCAATTATGGCATAGCAATATGTGGATTATTTTATTCTTAAGATTGGGAAAGGGTAGGCATTTCTCCACTGCAGCAGACCATGGTCCACACATGAAGCCTAAATCAGAATTATCACCGTGTTTCCCTATCATGTTTTGTTGCTGTTTTGGAAGGATAAAAGATAAAGGTTAAGTTTGGATAATATGATGGTCATATATTTTTGAGGGAGAAGGATTATCGTTTTTCCACTGTATTACTTATTAGACGACAAATAATTTTAGAAGAGATGTACTTGTATTGCTGTTATGCTTCTGTTAGACAAATCCTTAACCAGTACTTGATTCTTCAGCATTCTTTATGGTTGATTGGTTAGCTTGGAGCGCTAATATCCTAGAACATCCAAGTGCACTTCCACCCCAAGGAAATTCAACCGAATTTTATGATAATTGAATAAGGTTTTTGTGAAGAAAATATTACCATTGTTATAGTCTAAAGTCAAGAAATATAACATCCTGGACTTCTCAGCTGTAAATAAAACCAAAGAACTGTCATTATGCTACCACTCTGTTTGGCTGCAGCTCAGGTTAGGTTAGGGTTGGGCAGGGATGGGAAGGGTAGGGTAGGTTAGGTTAGGTTAGGTTATATAAATATGAAATATCTGGGATTTCATCAAATTTGGATTCATATGGATATTACATAATTCAGGACATAAACAGGCGAACTTCATTAAAATATTTTAGCTGTTATTATGCACACTGTAGGAGCATACCTTTGCGTGATGTCTGCAGTGAGTAACTCACTGACCCATCCAGCAACAAAGTACTTATAGGCTTCCAGACTTCTATATGCTCTCAGTTCCTTATGATTATATACACTTTTGAAGTTTATTAAGTACTGGTATATGTCACTGTGGCGTAAGTCTGGTAGATCGCCACCAAGCAGAGTCGTGATGTCTTTCCACTTGTGCCACTGTATGATATACGGGTCTGTATTACCACATTCCCTTGCACTTTTCACAATATCGAGACACAGATTCAGAGTTCAACATCTGCAGAACATAATTTGATATATGAATGCAATCAATAACTTTTCCTGCCATACTGAATGAGCTCAATGTGAGTGACTGTCCTGCGTGTAGAGAGGAAGAAACCCTGTTTGTTTATATTTCGCCACGGCCAGAGTCGAGACCACGCGTATTAGGGGCGGGGCTTAGTGACGTCAATGCATACCATCTATATGGTAGGATACTTATTGACAGAGTTAGGGAAATAACAGAAGAATTAGTTGGAGAAGAACAGGGAGGTTTTAGGAAGGGAAGAAGTTGTGTAGATCAGATTTTCATTCTTAGATCTTTAGTGGAAAAGTTTCTAAGAAGGGGAAGAGGTTGTATGTGGCCTTCATGGATTTGGAAAAAGCATATGACAGGGTGGATAGGGTGGATAAACAAGGATTGTGGAAAGTATTAAGAATATATGGAGTAGATGGGAAGTTGCTGAAGGCCGTGAAGAGTATGTATGAGGGTGCTAAGGCTGCAGTGGGTGTGGATAGTGAACTGAGTGAATTTTTCTATTTAAAGATTGGATTGAAACAAGGATGTGTCATGTCTCCATGACTGTTCAATCTGTATATGGATGGGGTTATAAAAGAGATACAAGGTAGGGAAGTGGATGTTGGAGCGACCCTAATGAGAGAGAGCAGTGTCTGGAAACTTCCTGTACTGTTGTTTGCAGATGATGCTGTGTTATTAAGTGAAGATGAAGGGGAGCTGCAAGGCTTGGTGGATGAGTTTGGGAGAGTGTGTAAGAAACGGAATCTAAAGGTGAATGTAGGGAAGAGTAAAGTGATGGTCTTCGAGAGAAGTGAAGTCAGTGAATGTACAGTGAGGTTGGATGACGAGGAAATGGAAAACGTGAGTACGTTTAAGTACTTGGGTAGTGTGATGAGTAAGGATGGAAGTTTAGAGGGTACAAAAGGAAAGAAAGGTTGCTGGTTCCTTGAAAGCAGTGATAAGAAACGGAATTGAGCATGGAAGTGAAAAAGCCACTGCATGACAGTATTGTGATACCAACTCTAACGTATGGAAGCGAAGCTTGGACCTTGCTGGGGGGACAGAAGTCAAGAGTAAGAGCAGTGGAAATGAGTTATTTGAGAGGAGCATGTGGAATCACATGGAGAGACAGACTGACAAATGAGGATGTGAAGGAGTGTTGTGGTGTGGATGTGGCTGTGGTAGGAAACATTAGGAGAAACACAATGAGGTGGTTTGGCCATGTAGGGAGGATGGGTAATGAGAAAGTGACGAGGAGAGTGTATGTGAGTGAGATGGAGGGGGTGGGTGGGCGGGGGAGGCCAAGGATGAGGTGGTGGGATGGAGTGGAGAGGTATATGAGAGAGGGAGGTGTGAGCTGGGAGCAGGGCAATGAAATGGTGGGGGACAGGACGACATGGAGGCGATTTCTTTGTGACCACCCCTGACCGGGTTAAGGAGTCTGGCAATAGATAGATAGATAGATCTAACAAATATCTTACATCGAATTAAAATTGTTCAATATAGCCAACATTTATACAACCCAGCCAACATCCAGGTAACACAGCCAACATACAGCTTCAACAAGTCACCATGACATCACCAGTCTGGCCTCGTTCAGCCTGATTGTCATACCTATGAGCTATAATATTAATGATATAATTAGCATGATTCATTACATACGCTTTGCTTATATTGTCAAGTGACGATGCGTGAGGAAATGTGAAGCAGAAGAGCAAAAACACCCATGCTGATGCCGTAAAGAGCTACTAACAAAACCGACTCAGCCAACCCACAGTCAACACTTAATCAGTTTGATGATCAGTAAAAAAATACAGCACTAAGCACCACTAGCTCGCTCAACGTAGAGCTAACAGAATAGGACCCCTTAGCTGGATTTGCGAACACATTTTGGGTTTAATGATTGGAACAGCAGTATGAGAGTGGCTAGGTGAGAAGAGGGTGGATGGGGTAGTGGGGGTAGTATCAATCTGGTGGGGCGAGATGGTGGAGTGACGAGAGGGTTGGGCGGTAGGGTGACAATGGGGTGGGGAAAGGCGGATAGTAAAAGGGGAGGGAGGGGAAGGGTGAAGTGACAAGAGTGTGGGTGGGGTGAAGAGAGGGTGACAATACTGAAGGTGGGGAGACAAAAGTAAGGGAAGGATGGGGTGACAAAAATGAGAGTGGAGTGGTGGTATGACAAGAATGTGAGTGGGGTGGTGGTATGACAAGAATGTGGGTGGGGTGGTGGTATGTCAAGAGTGTGAGTGGGGTGGTGGTATGTCAAGAGTGTGGGTGGGGTGGTGGTATGTCAAGAGTGTGGGTGGGGTGGTGGTATATGACAAGAGTGTGGGTGGGGTGGTGGTATGACAAGGGTGTGGGTGGGGTGGTGGTATATGACAAGAGTGTGGGTGGGGTGGTGATATGACAAGTGTGTGGGTGGGGTGGTGGTATATGACAAGAGTGTGGGTGGGATGGTGGTATGACAAGAGTGTGGGTGGGGTGGTGGTATATGACAAGAGTGTGGGTGGGGTGGGGGTATGACAAGAGTGTTGGTGGGGTGGGGGTATGACAAGAGTGTGGGTGGGGTGGTGGTATGACAAGAGTGTGGGTGGGGTGGTGGTATGACAAGAGTGTGGGTTGGGTGGGGGTATGACAAGAGTGTGGGTGGGGTGGTGGAATGACAAGAGTGTGGGTGGGGTGGGGGTATGACAAGAGTGTGGGTGGGGTGGTGGAATGACAAGAGTGTAGGTAGAGCAGCTGGGTAATAAGGGCGTGAATTTTGTCATATTCTCATTCCTGAGCTACTTGACTATGGCAACAAAAGCATCCATCACACACACCTTTGTCTTTTGCATTTAGCGTCGGTGTTGGAGAGGGACACCTTCACGTTTATCGATATAACATAAAAACGTCCTTGAGCTCCCTACCTATCCCTCGACAGGAGGGTGGTGGACTGCAGGACAGGTAACTTCAATATGCTGTTCATCATATTTAAATTAAGATGAGCTCTGGCCACAAGAACAACAAACAGTATCCTTCCCTTTTCTTAGTTTCTTTTCCTCTCTCTTTCGATTTCTCTACCATCTCTCTTCCTTCTAATCCCTTTCTTTCTCTCCTTTCTCTTCTCACACCAACACGGGCTCCCTCCTTTCTCTTCCTTCGCCTTTTTTCCCACTTTTCCTTGCCTCCCAATCTTTCCCAGTTCCTCTTTCTCCCTTCTCACTTGTGGTCCCGAATTAGAAGATAATAGTAATAAAATATCGCCCTTGCTCATTTTCTCCTTTTTTCATGTTTATTTTTATTACATTGTCTTTTCCTATCGTTTCATCCTCCCTCCTTTCTCATTTTCCTCCCTTCCTAATTGCATCCGTCAATTACCTGATTACATCCACACAAAAGGTGAGCTCATGTTAATCTCGTGCCATAAATCCTCTTGGCGGGGTAATTGTCAGGATATTGAACTCGTATACTGACACTCCCTCCGCTACCCATCACAGCTCTTTAATCCTTTCCTGCAATTATCCTCTCGCTGCTGTTTGCAAATGAGTCCACCGGATTTATGTTGACCAACATTTTACCAGTTTACAGCAGCACAGTGGTTCTGTTCTCGTTATACAATGGCAGTGCCAAACCGATCAAGCCAGTGGGTTCCTTCTATCTATCTAGCTAATATCATAGCCGATAGCTGTAATCTCGGGGAGGGTGGCCATAAAAAAAAAAAGGAACGCCTACATTTCACCCATTCCTCTGCCATCAGGCTGCCCTTCCTCCAGCTCACAACACTGTTATTTATGTCTCCATCTCACCCCTGCATCACAATCCTGCGTCTCCCTCCTACACCATTTTTTTTCTCCACCATTCCTCCGTCCCGCATCTCCTTCGATCTCACAACTCTCTTATCCAGTGTAAATCCCTAGGGCAAAAAAAAAATAAAAAATGTCATTACTGTATTTTCCTCCTGTAACCTTTGTGCAATTCCTGAATCTCTTCACTTTCACGCATTCCAAATTTCCTGTTTTCACATTGTTTCCAGTCTGGCAAACTTGGCTGAAAGGAAGAGCGGTATGAATGAAGGAAAAGATGGAAGTAGAGGAGACAGCAGCAGGTAAAGGAAGGGGATGAATGCATATCAAACTTCATGTCTGCACCAGTCAACTTGTATAGAAGCCGCATCCTTTCAGTCACCATCACAGAGTCATAGAAGGTCTCTTCCAACTTTGCTAACAAAAATTAACGGACGGTGGGACACGGATCATCATTTATCAATAGAAAAATTACCTTTCCGAGCTAAGTGTGAATCAACAGACAAGCTGGCTTGCGCAGGGTGTACCTGATCGAGTTAAAATGGGTGTAAAGTGTCGTAATGCTTCCAAAATGGCCTGACAGGATCTAAGTTTACCTAAATGGCCCTCAGTGGATTTGACCTGACGAAAATTATTCTGACTGGGACACATTGTAGCCTACATGAAGGCCCTGAAAGGACCTACTGTAGCTGGACTTGAACAATTTCACAAATATTATGTGAGATGATGAGTCAGGCATTTTTTTTTTTTTTTTTTATCCCACCCAGTAAGCTGAATTTGTACAGGGGTCTTATTCGTCCTTGTGTAGATTTTTGTACAAACGCCATGTGCGGAGTTATAGGTTTTTGCCGGCATCATCTGTCCTCCTTCTAATAACTCCCTCCGCCTGTACTTTCCCTCCCTTCCTCCATCCCCCTTCTAAGATGGGGTTGGTGTGGTTCACAACATTAGAAAACGAAACTGATTGTCACCTTGAATGGGACGGCTTACTTTGTTCTTGCCATCCTTCGATCATTTTGTTCATATTAGGATAGACTAATCGGACTGGAAGTGCTCACCTTAAACCACACCAAACCACACACATTCACCATACAACACCATATCACAGCACCGTGCATTGTACATTACCACATGCACACCATATAATAGGAAAGGAATGGGACAGAATGTCCCATTCCTTTCCTATTATATGGTGTGCATGTGGTAGTATACAATTATGTGGTGTGGTGTGCGTGTGGTAGCTCCTATTATGTTGTGTGCGTGTGGTAGCTCCTATTATGTTGTGTGCGTGTGGTAGCTCCTATTATGTTGTGTGCATGTGGTAGTATACAATTATGTGGTGTGGTATGCGTGTGGTGGCTCCTATTATGTCGTGTGCATGTGGTAGTATACAATTATGTTGTGTGGTGTGCGTGTGGTGGCTCCTATTATGTTGTGTGCATGTGGAATGTATACAGGTAGAAAAGAAAGCCAGCTCACATCCCAGCACAGCACCAGGCCAAATAAAATAGAAAAGAAACAAAAAGAAAGAGGAACTAACCTTAGACAAAACAGGCAAAAGTGAGACACAAAGGTAAAGGAGGTGCAAGTCCGGGTACCAGGGATGTAGAAATTAATGAGAGAGCCCTGCCACCACCACACCACACCACCTCCCAGTACTACCCTACCGCTACACACCATTGCCACTCATCCTCTCACCACTAACTACCACACTTCACCACACCACGTCACCAATCACCACACCACACCACACCACCTTCCAATACTACCCTACCACTACACACCATTGCCACTCAACCTCTCACCACTAACTACCACACATCACCACACCACGTCACCAATCACCACACTACACCACACCACATCACCAATCACCACACCGCACCACACCACGCAGCCATAACCCAGCCACCGCCATTAATTGGTTGTCATGGTGACAGAGAGGGTGTGGGATGAAGTCACTTGATTGGGTCGTTACCGGTGATTGGAGGTGTCTGACATAGGAGTGGGTAGGTTATATTATATTGGTTGTACCATAATAAAATATGAGGAGTGGGCAGGTTATATTATATTGGTTGTACCATAATAAAAAGCCAAGAGTGGGCAAGTTTTATTATATTGGTTGTACCATAATAAAAAGCGATAGAATGATATCAAACACACACTTGGTGGAATAGTGATAAAATTGAACTATCATATTGCAGGGATTCAGACCCGGAGTCAAAGCAGAGTTTCAGATGACAGTTTGTCAGAGAAGTGTCAGAATGAAACTGTTAGACTGGAACGGCATGAGTCCTGACTGGCATCCTGGACCTGATGACACATACGCACCCTGAGAGAGAGAGAGAGAGAGAGAGATGGCCTTGGTTTAGAACTACAGTAGGATAAGTCTGAATGAATGAATGATTGATTGATATAGATAGATAAAAAGATACCTTTAAATCTTTGCGGTTTGATAATCTTGTGTTCCGTAGTCCTGCCCTACCCAGTCCTGTTCTGCACCACACTGCCTTGTCCTATTCTTTCCTACTCTATTTTTCCCTGCCCTGCCCTGCTATGCCGTGTTCTACCTACCATGCCCTGCCTTACGCTGCCTTGTCCACCCTACCTTCCTCTGTCCACCATGCTTTGCCCGTCCCTGCCCTACCCTGTTTGGCCCTGCCCTGTTCTGGTCTGCCCTGCCCTACCTTACTTGGCCCTGCCCTGCTCTTTTTTGCCCTGTCCTGTTCTGCCCTACCATGACCACCATGCCCTGCCCTGTCCTTCTCTACCCCATCCTTGCCTTGTCCTTACTCATACCTTTCCTTCTTCCTGTTCCTTACCTCTTTCTCCTCCTCCCTCTTTTTCTTCCTTCTCTCTCTCTCTTTCTCTCTCTCTCTCTCTTGTCCTGCCCTGACCTGCCGTGTCTGGTGTGCGTATTATCTAAACACTGGCAATAATCTTTTAATGGCACTGGAGGTTATAAATCAAGAAGCCAGTCACAGCTTCTAATCCTCTTCTCCATTCCTCCCATCCTCCCCCCTCTCCAATCCCGCTACTCTTATTTGCCCCCCCCCCCTCCGATTTTCTCTCCGTATTTTCCTTCTTTTCTCCTTTTCCACCTTCTACCTCTTCCACTTGCTATTCTTCTCCTGTCCCCCCTCCCCCACATTCCTCATGCCCCCACTCTCCCCATCCCCTTCTTCCTTTCTTCACGTTCCTCCTTTCATCCTTCTGTTGAATCCCCATCTCACCTCCACCACGGTTTTTCCTCTCTCCCCATTATAACCCGCCTCCCTCCCACCCTCTCATCCCCTTCTCTCTCGCCCTTACAGTTCCATCACTCCCCTCCACCCTCATCTACCATTCACCCACCCTCTTTCCCCCTCTCCCTCACCACTCCCTACTCCCTCTACCTGCCACTCTATTTTCTTCCTCCTCTCACCAACTTCCCCTCCCCATATTTCTCCATCCCAACACTCAACCCTCTACTATCCTACTTCACTGTCACACCCTACCCCATTCATTCCCCTTATCTCCCCTCTCTTACCGTCCTCCTAAACTTCCCCCCTCCCTCTTCCCCCCCGCCTCTCCTTCTCTTCTCGCTCTTATTCCTCCTCCTATTCCTCCTCCTCCTCCTCCTCCTCCTGCTCGTCTCTTCCCATCCCTCTTTTACTCTCACTAATCCCACGCCACACTTTTTTATGCACTACATTCTCAACAAGTTATAAAATAATATATAATCCAGTGTGGTGGAGTGGAAGAAACCTATTCTGTCAGCGTGTGTGCCGGAGTCAGGTCCTGGGAGGTTTGTCTTGATATATTGTGACACACTTTCTTGGTTCCACGCCATTCTTTCTTTTTGCCTCTTTTCTTACAAGATTTGTCTAGCCTGCCATATACATTTTCAGCCAAGAAATGACAGATCATAAAAAAAAAAAAAAATGGTTGCAGTAGGCCGGTTTGCCGATGCTGGACAGGCCGTGCCAGCACCATAATCATCGTCGTTGTCGTCGTCATCTTCATCATCATCATCATATCCCCCACTGCTTTATTTCGGATGGGGATTGTTCAAAATATGGAACAATAATACGCATCAGCAGAACTATCATGAGAGTTCCAAACAAGAATAACATAGTCTACTCTGTCATCGCACAGGCCTTCAAAATTCTCTTTTCCCTTCCACAGGCCACAGTTTCCACACTTCACCTTCCTGCAGCACAGCATTTTGCATCACCATTATTACTTACTTCATTCTTGCATGGGATGTGGTGGTTGGGGGAAAGAGCGGTGGATAGGCAGACCGAAGGGAAGCCACACTGAACCGGGGCAGACACAGAGAACACATGGAAGACTTGGCTTTCCTTAACAGTCTGCATCTACCCCTTCAGCACGAGAACAAAATCGTCTGGCATTAACACGCTTTGAAGGACACAGGTGTTATCGTACTAAAGGGGTTGAATGATCCTCCACAAGACCAACTGACGCTTCACAAAACGACTTCTAATATCATCACAGCCAACTTGGATGCGATAGTCCAAACATGTACATAGTATGGGCGGTGGTTATTAGCACCCGAGTGGTGATATATGGAGGTGTGTAGCGCCACCTGTTGCACGTACGAACAAATGTGAATCACAGGGTAGGATTACTAAAAAAAAAATTAATACCCAGTATGAAGAAACAGCATATGGGTGGTTCGTTGCTAAATCAACAGGATCATAAGGGATGGTAAAGTTGATATAAATTAACGTACTATGGCTTGTGACATTCACCACCTTGTGTGTCAATATAACTGTCAATATGCCAAGTAACTGGGCAGTTTGGATGTTGTGGATGGCTCTCTTGTAACCGTTTTAGGACTAGTTTTGCATGAAGCAATACAGACTTCTGACTTATTTTTCTCCTGAAACGGCGATACCACGAATCTCCACAGTATCATAACAGCTCCGTGTTTATGAACAGGATGATTTGCACGATTTTTTTTTCTGTGACATTTGTATGGGTGTAGCAGAGAGGAAAAGTTTGAATGTAATGGAGATGAGGTGTCTGAGGAGTATGTGTGGAGTGACGCGTATGGATCGAGTGCGAATTGATGAAGTGCGAAGGAGAACTGGAGTTGTTCGGGAGATGGCTGGTAGAGTTGAGCAGAGGATGTTGCGATGGTTTGGGCATATGGAGAGAATGGATAATGAGCGACTGGTGAAAAAGATAACTAGATCTGATGTGAGAGGTGTAAGTCTGAGAGGAAGACCACGAATAGGATGGATGGACAGTGTGAAGAGAGCACTGGATGCGAGAGGGATGTCTGTTGGGCAAGGAAGAGTGGCTGTGCGTGACAGAAATAAATGGAGAGAAATTGTGAATGAATAAGTGATGACGCAGCCCTGAGGGGATATTCTCCCGCATTTGGTCTGATCAGCTAGTCAGGTCAGGTGCGGGTAAGGGGATGGGTCTGTTATGATGTGGCAGGGGTAAACCAGCTCTGCTGTCGGGCCCTGCTGCGGATGTCACTGATTGCATTGCGCAGTTGACCCTTGTGCGGTGTGGTGCGGTGAGGATCTGTCCGTTCTCCCCTTGGGGCTAAGATGCGAATGAATGTGTTTGAATAGATGAGTAAATGGGGAGTGTGTCGTCCTGTCTCGGCTACCTCCCTTTCCTTGGGGGAAGCAGCTTAGGTATATAGATAGATAGATAGACATTTGTCTCTTCTCAATTATTACTCATATCGAAGAGTTACCCCTGAAGAGTAAGTTTTCTTCTTCACTGATGGTGGGAACCTGGGTAGTGTTTTCATTTACTAATTAGATTTACAGTTTTTAATGTTCTTTGATTTCCAGCAGTAAACTCAGTGTTCTTTCCTCTGTTTATCAAGTCATAAAGGTTTATTTGCTCTTGTGTGAACTACAGTTCTCGTGTGTGTGTGTGTGTGTGTGTGTGTGTGTGTGTGTGTGCATCATCACATACAGCATATCGAAACAGGATGTAGTCAGAGGCTTTTCTTCACATCGACTCTCCTCCTTTCGCCCAGTGATATCAGCATCTCTCTTTCGCTGCTGCCACGTGTCTTCGCTCACTGCTCCGCTGAACTCCTTACCTGCATCCCTCAGCCACTACGGCGGCCACCTATACTCAGTTTTTTTTTTTTTTTTTGGAGACGAAGGTGCACTTGACAGGTTGGTGATGATTGGCAGAATGCAACATGTCCGAATAAAATCGTTGTATTTCACATTAAATACCAGGTAATGTGAACCGAAACTTACTAACTCAAATTTCCCCTCAGATATATGATGCATTCAGCCAGTTATCACCAACCTGTCAAGTGCATCTTCGCCTCGATTAAAAAAGAAAAAAAAAAAAAAAAACTGTTTATACGTCGCGTTTACCTACACACTCCATTGTGTATGAAATTCTCTAAACACTCAATAGCTGATCGGTAATCTCATGCAGGAGCGTCATTTTCTTGTTCTTTTGAAGAAAGGATGGGCGACGAGGCAGCGGGGGGCAGTTGTTCTCCCCACTCAAGCTTTACCGTGGAGTCCCTAAAATTACTAGTAATTTACACATCATATGATAAAATTTGTTGTAAGATAAAAATAAGTAATCTGTTAATTTTAAAAGAATACATATAACTGGAATCTATATATGTAAGAGAGCTGCGTTGTTTGTTTGTTTGTTTGTCTGTCTGTCCTTCAATCACTCCCAAACCAAGGGCCAGAGACCCCCAGATCCACATATATTATGAATCAAGGTGACCCAAGGATGGTTTCAGGGGGATCAAAATTAAGATCTGGGTCATTTGAGGTCACTGGTAGAGTGTTCGCCTTTTTTTTTTTTTGGCCTGGGCAACACCCGGTACCCCTGCATAGAGACTCACATGACCTCCAGTTCGGACGTAGGCTATGTGAGGTTAACCTCCGAGGTCATTGGAGATCACCTGTAATAGTAAACAAGTGCGCACAAATACTGTACGTCAGTCTGCGAAAGCTGAAGTAGAAAGTTCCTGGACCCCTTATAATCACTTTAAAAGCATAAGAGGTAAATTCTCTTTCTGGAGTTTAAGGAAAGATTGAACTAGAACAAATAGGATTAGAGTGTTCGCCTTTTTGGCCCGGCAGCCCCGGGTATCCTTGCTAGTTGTTTATAAAACAAGATGGGGTAGAGAACTATATGAGAGTGGGGGGAGTTGGGCTCTGTAGCTATTAATTTCTCTACTGATAATGCAGATCTCCTTGCATAGACTTTTTTCTATGAGTTCCACCTAAGACGATTCCGCTGTTATTCCTCCATCACTTCCCCCTTCTAACTTGTTCATGGTTGACATTAAAATTTCTTCAATTGTTGTATTTTCTGCCATCACTGGCCTTAATACTAACAAGGCGTATGGGCTTGAGGGGGTCCCTCCTGTTGTCCTCAAGAACTGTGCTTCTGTGCTTACACCTTGCCAAAGTAAATCCTTCCCCTTCTGTATGTCAACTTGTAAATTCCTTCTTGCTGGAAGGTTTGTCTCATTCAGCCTATCCCAAAGAAGGGTGACCATTCCCAGCCTTCTATCGCCCAATTGTCTTTCCAACCTGCATACCAAAAGTATTTTTTAATCTAGTCTTAACAATATAAATATTAATAAAACACCTTTACTGTCACGACCTTCTTTTAGATCGTCAGTATGGATTCCGCCAGGGAAGCTCCACTGGCGATCTTCTCACCTACCTTTCAGACTCCTGGTTATCCTCCTTTCGGGACTTTGGTGAAACATTTGCAACTGCACTTGACACCTCAAAGGCTTTCGATTTAGTCTGGCATAAATCTTTAATTTCCAAACTGCCCTTTTACAGTTTCTATCCTTCTATCTTTGCCTTCATCTCTAGCTTCCTTTCTGGTCGTTCTATAGCTGCTGTTGTAGACGCCCACCGTTCTTCTCGTAGAGCTATCATCGGCGGTGTTCCTCAGGACTCTGTCCTGTCACTAACTCTCTTCGTCTTTGCTCATCAGTGACCTTCTCAGCTGTACATCTATCCACTCTTACACCCTTCACCTCTCCATTTGCATCCCTCAGTGTCCATCTCAGCAGTTACATCAACAAACCAGGGATGAGGCTATGGCACACCCAATGTCTGACTTGGCTCATATTTCTGATTGGGTTAAAAATAATCTTGCTGTTTTCAGTGCATCAGAAACTCAGTTCTTACATCATTCAATCTGATAAAATCTCCTGGAGCAGTATCCTATAATCTATAACAATATCTAATTCAGTCCTGCATCATCTTTAAACATACCTGGTGTTTCATTCCCTCGGGATTTATCTTGGAAAGAGCATATTACCACTCCCATAAAAATCTGCTTCCAAGAGATTAGGTGTGCTAAACCGACTCTGGAAAGAGCATATTACCACTCTCATAAAATCTGCTTCCAAGAGATTAGGTGTGCTAAACCGACTCCATGTCCTCTTTACCCTTGCACGGTTGTTGACTTTATACACGAATTTTACTCGTCCCTGTGTAGAGTACAACTCTCATCTGTGGGGAGGCTCCCCACATGCAGCTCTTCTCAACAAGGTGGAGTCAAAGATTTTTCGTCTCATTAACACTCCTCCTTTTACTGGGTCTCTTCAACCTTTGTCTCTTTGCCTCTATTTGCATATTTATCTCTTTTCTATCGCTACTTCAGTGGTCACTGCTCCTCTGAACTGTCTGCTAGTATCCCTCCACCGCTACGGCGGCCGTGTTGTACCTGTTTGGCAACAAACTCTCATCCTTTTCTCTCCAGCTCAATAATGCAAAAGTTCACCGTTACCCCCAATCCTTCATGTATGCAACAAGTCAGCTCTGGAACTGTCTTCCTCTGTCTGTAGTTCCTAATGCCAACTCGTATGATATCCAGTCTTTCAACCGCAGTGCATCCAGGCATTTCGAAATGAACAGATCTTGAATTTGGCTCTCTATTATCTTGTGTTCGTTTTTCTTGGAGGGAAAAATCTTGCTGTCTCCTGCCCGATGATTCCTTCCTTCTTCCATTAAAAAAAGTATTAAAGTGACTAAGACTTTGAAAGAAGAAGAAGGATGATGATGAGGAGGACAAGGAGGACGAGAGGAAAAGGAGGAGGAGGAGGAGGAGTAGAGGGGGAAGGAGGATTACATAGGATTACATAGGAAAGCAAACAGCAACAGACCTTATGGTCCTTTCGAGGCTGCTTGTTACAGAGAAAACTATTACTACAAGATCTAACTCTACATGCTGAAGGATAAGGATAGTAAAGTAAGAAGGCTCCCCCCACCACCAAACCCTCCAGGAAAGAGTTAGAAAAAACATCATGCAGCATGGAAAAACTGACATGGAAATTTCATAGGAAAAACTGGAAAAGAAAAGTCACATTCTATAATACTTTGTCTATAAGCTACCCGACTGAGTAACCTGAAAGAGAAAGTAATCAAATCAAATAATAGTTACGGCATGACATTATAGATCGGTACACTGAGTTTATGGGAAGTCTGTGGACATAACGTGGAAACTACACACTGCACAGTGTGGATGTTTAGGGGTGGTGCGGCAGCCTTGCCTGGCGCTTTTGAGGTAGGCAGCAGTCAATCAGGCCCTAGCTCCGCTCACTCCACTGAGACAAGGAACTCTCCCATGTGGAACAAGTACACAAGTTTCCTCCTGAAGCAGTGACCCCTGGTACATTAAAAAAATCCCGATGGTGGTCACTTGACTAACAGGGACCCTCAGTGATCCACAACCCATCACAGGTCGAAAGTGAGAGTAGTGACCATTAACTCAGGGTTATCTGTGCAGATCCTAATCTGTGCTTAAATTGCTTTCTTTGCATAGGGGAGATTGAAATATATACGACGGGTGTCTTAGATAAAAGGGGGCTGCACAGTGTGGATGTGCAATGCACAGAGTGGATGTTTAGGGGTAGTGCGGCAGCCTTGCCTGGCAGTTTTTAGGTAGGCAGGAGTCAATCAGGCACTAGCTCCGTTCACTCCACTGAGACAAGGAACTCTCCCATGTGGGACAAGTACTCAAGTTTCATCCTGACGCAGTGACCCCTGGTACATTAAAAAAATCCCGATGGTGGTCACTTGACTAACAGGGACCCTCAGTGATCCACAGCCCATCACAGGTCGAAAGTGAGAGTAATGACCATTAACTCAGGGTTATCTGTGCAGATCCTAATCTGTGCTTATATTGCTTTCTTTGCATTGGGGAGATTGAAATATATACGACGGGTGTCTTAGATAAAAGGGGGCTGCACAGTGCACAGTGTGGATGTGCAATGCACAGAGTGGATGTTTAGGGGTGGTGCGGCAGCCTTGCCTGGCGCTTTTTAGGTAGGCAGCAGTCAATCAGGCCCTAGCTCCATTCACTCCACTGAGACAAGGAACTCTCCCATGTGGGACAAGTACACAAGTTTCATCCTGACGCAGTGATCCCTGGTACATTAAAAAAATCCCGATGGTGGTCACTTGACTAACAGGGACCCTCAGTGATCCACAACCCATCACAGGTCGAAAGTGAGAGTAGTGACCATTAACTCAGGGTTTTCTGTGCAGATCCTAATCTGTGCTTAAATTGCTTTCTTTGCATAGGGGAGATTGAAATATATACGACGGGTGTCTTAGATAAAAGGGGGCTGCACAGTGTGGATGTGCAATGCACAGAGTGGATGTTTAGGGGTAGTGCGGCAGCCTTGCCTGGCAGTTTTTAGGTAGGCAGGAGTCAATCAGGCACTAGCTCCGTTCACTCCACTGAGACAGAGAACTCTCCCATGTGGGACAAGTACTCAAGTTTCATCCTGACGCAGTGACCCCTGGTACATTAAAAAAATCCCGATGGTGGTCACTTGACTAACAGGGACCCTCAGTGATCCACAGCCCATCACAGGTCGAAAGTGAGAGTAATGACCATTAACTCAGGGTTATCTGTGCAGATCCTAATCTGTGCTTATATTGCTTTCTTTGCATTGGGTAGATTGAAATATATACGACGGGTGTCTTAGATAAAAGGGGGCTGCACAGTGCACAGTGTGGATGTGCAATGCACAGAGTGGATGTTTAGGGGTGGTGCGGCAGCCTTGCCTGGTGCTTTTTAGGTAGGCAGCAGTCAATCAGGCCCTAGCTCCGTTCACTCCACTGAGACAAGGAACTCTCCCATGTGGGACAAGTACACAAGTTTCATCCTGACGCAGTGATCCCTGGTACATTAAAAAAATCCCGATGGTGGTCACTTGACTAACAGGGACCCTCAGTGATCCACAGCCCATCACAGGTCGAAAGTAAGACTAGTGACCGTTAACTCAGGGTTATCTGTGCAGATCCTAATCTGTGCTTATATTACTTTATTTGCATCGAATAAATTGAAAAATGTATAATGACGTGATGCGACACTATGTACTGGTACGTTGTTTAAAGGGTGTCTTGTAGACAAAAGGGGAATGAACTTACACGTAGCCATAAAAGAAAGTTATTCGGACAGAAAAAGAGTCAGCTGAGGATTCTCGTGCAAATACTTGTCTATTTTGTTTTTGAATGTCTCAATTGAGATATTGTTCACGGTATCTGAGGGTAATCTGTTCCAGATATTTACAACTCTGTTAAAGATGAAGTATTTTGCTTCATGGGATTGGAAACGCTTTCCCATAATTTGCACCCATTACTTCTGGTTTGACTCAACCGGTCTATATCAAAATATTTATTCATGTCTAAGTTGTCATATCCCTTCATGATTTTGAAAACTTCAATAAGGTCCCCTCTTAACCTGCGCTTCGTTAAGCTAAATAATTTAAGTTCTTCAAGGCGTTCCTCATATGGTTTGTTTCTAAGTCGTGGTATCATTTTTGTGATTCTTTGCTGAATTTTCTCTAATTTTTCAATGTCCTTTCTGTAGTATGGAGACAAGAATTGCACACAATACCCAAGATGGGGGCACACTAGTGAGTTGTACAAGGCAAGTATCACTTTTTCCGATTTAAACTCGAAAGTTCTTCCAATAAAACCCACCAGCTTGTTTGCAATTTTAACCGCCTCGGTACACTGCTTACTTGGTTTTAGGTCATTTGATGTTATCACACCTAGATCCTTTTCATTGTCTGTACTTGATAACTGGATATTGTTCATTTTGTAGTTCGCGTGGACGTTGTTACGTCCAACATGAAGTACTTTACATTTTTCTGTGTTGAATTTCATTTGCCATTTTTCTGCCCAGCTTGCTAAAGTATTAAGGTCATTTTGTAACTCCTGCCACTTTGATTTTGAAGTTACTTTACTGGTTATTTTAGTATCATCTGCAAATTTGGATACTTTACA